>NW_008360051.1:1140895-1153043 GCF_000622305.1 Nannospalax galili | reverse complement strand
CCTATGACATTATTCACAGAAATAAAAAAAAGACTTAAAATTTAAGCACAAAAGGCCCCAGATAGCCAAAGCAATCCTGACCACAAAGAGAATTTCTTGGGGGATTACCATACCAGATCACAAACTATACTACAGAGCTATAGTCATAAAAACAACATGGTATTGACACAAAAACAGACTTGTAGATCAGTGGAACAAAACAGAAGACCCAAACATGAGTTCATAAATTTCAGCAACCTGATAGCTGACAAAGGCACCAAGATCACACACTGGAGGAAAGACAGCATCTTCAACAATGATACTGTCAAGACTGAACCTCCACCTGTAGAAGAATGAAACTAAACCCCTGTCTTTCACCTTGCTCAAGGTCAACTCCAAATGGATCAAAGATCTCAATGTGAAACTGGAAACCCTGAAACTATTAGAGGAAAATATTGACAGTAACTTGCAGGATATAGGTTTAGGAAATATTTTCTAAATCAGACGGAAGTTGCTCAGGAATTAAGGTCAGCAATCAACAAGTGGGACCTCATTAAACTAAAAAGCTTCTGTACAGCAAAAGAAACAATCAAAAAAGTGAAGAGAAAACCCACAGAATGGGGAAAAAATCTTCACCAGTGACACATCTGACAGAGGATTAACATCCAGAACACATGAAGAACTCAAAAAACAAAGAAGCGAGAAACCAAATAACCCAATTAAAAGACAGGCTAAAGATCTATATAGAGAGTTCTCAAAGGAAGAAATAAAGATGGCTAAGAAACATCTCAAAAAGTGTTCATCATTAGTAATTAAGGACATGCAAATTAAAACCACCTTAACGGTTCACCTTACCCCAGTCAGACGGGCTAGGATCAAGAGAACAAATGATACCAAATGCTGGGGAAGATGTGGAGAAAGGGGTACACTCATTCACTGTTGGTGGGATTGTAAACTTGTGCAACCCATGTAGAAAACAGTGTGGAGAACTCTTAAAAAACTAAAAATGAACCCACCATATGAAGCAGTTATACTACTCTTTGGCATATACCCACAGGACTCATCCTTTTGTACAGATACTTGTACAACCATGTTTGTTGCTGCTCTTTTCACAATAGCTAAGAGATGGAAGTAACATAAGTCCCCCTCAACTGACAAGTGATTAACTTATATGTGATACATTTACACAATGGAGTTCTATTCAGCAGTTTAAAAAAAGATGAAATAATGCAACTTACAGATAAATAGATGGATCTTGAAACTGTTACACCGTTTAGTAACACAGACTCAAAAATACAAAAGACGTATGTGCTGCCTCATTTGTGGATCCTAGCACCAAATCCTTATAAGTGAGTACATATCCTGATGCAACTGCAGGCACCAATGCTATGGAAGCGAAACAGGGAGGTAAAGGGAAGGAAGGAACCCAAAAAAGGATAGTAAGAAAAAGGTGTTACTAACAGAGAAATGTGCAAAAAAGGGTATTTAAAGGGGAGGGATGGAAGGAGAACTATACAAAGAACTATAGGAATAAAGGGGGAGGATTCTCCAGATGCACAATTAAAAAAAAAAAAAGCTTTAGCATAGAAGGAACCCTATGGGGATGGAAGAAAGCCCTTCCAGAAGCAATATGATTGTTAAATAAAAATCCCAGGACTAGAGGTGGGCTGCCTTCCTATGAGCTGTAGGCCTGTAGGGTCCTGGGGGTCCCCAAAACAATAAAGGTCATTGCCAAAAACGTTAGTTGTACACTAGAAGTGGACGAAGGGACCCTATTGCTGAAGACACTTCTTGATGTGAGCATAGGAAAGGGAGAAATCAAGCTTGGACTAAGCTGGAAATGCCCTGCTACTGGATGGGTAGCTTTCATGGTGCCAAAAGGAAATATGCAGATGACTGGGGCAGAATCGTCCTCTAGAATTCTGCTCAACGATGAACCCACCATGTTGTACTATCAGCATATCAATCAACATGTTCCTGTTGGTGCAATAGTGGAGTATCTAGTGTATGTACAATGAGCAAATTTTCTATTGGATATAATGCCCACTCCTAGGGGTGGAACACACATCTGGTACTGTAGACCAGATCAACCCCCTGTGGCAGGGTAGAATACAGACCCCAGTGGGAAGTCACTGCAATTGTTTTGTTAGATGGATGTGATGCACCTGCTAAAGTACAGTCCAAGCATTTGTGTTTACACCCATAGGTTATTATAGCAGCCACTGTTTAGATGTTCTAGCTTCTTGTTGTTTGTGTTTTTATAGTAGATGGAATCCGGAATCCCACTGAAATGGGCCAACAGCCCATGGAAAACTGATGATGCTGAGACCCAAAAGTTCAGTGCCTTGCCACAACAGGAGGAAGATCATCCCATACCTACCACCCTCTCCAAAAAAATTTTTTAAGTTTAAAAAAGAAATCATTGTACATTGTACACAACAGATAGATAGATAGATAGATAGATAGATAGATAGATAGATAGATAGGTAGATAGATAGATAAGTCAACAGAAAAGAAAAATGCATTCTTTAGTAATCTGTCATCTTAGAATTCTGAGCTCTGTTGGAACTGGGGGTTGATTTGAATCTGAAATATTTCCCCAGAGTACTCATCAGAAGGTGTTATTTTTAAAAGGTCCTGGAAACTTTGGGAAGTGAGGCTTACCTAGGGGAAGTAAGTTTGGGGGTCTGGATCTATCGGGGAGGTTATCCCTCCCGACTTCGAGCCTCATTTTCTGCTTCCTGGTTGACCATGATGTGAGCTGTGTCTGATACACATTCCCACTGTCATGAACTGAGTGCCTTCCCCAGCATGATGGATTGAAACCTTCTGAAACAATGAACCAAAATAAACCTTTTTCTCTCTTCATTGCTTCTACCAAGTATTTTGTCACAACCCCAAGAAAAGCAATTGATGTACTGGTTATGAGTAGAGTTGCTGGCATACAGCTGAATGGATGTGCAGAAAAACAGAGCTGGCACTAGGATTTGGTCAGTACTGCCTGCACCGCTTGAAACAGTAAGACTTTAAGAAACTATGTCTTTCCAGTTTTCTCTGCTGCCAACCAGAGTTGAGGCATAAGCAGTCATTCATTACTGAGCATTCCCATTAGAGAATTTCACACTAGAGTGGACTTTGTTGCATAGGTGCTACATGGTTGGGAAAGGATTGCAGCTGTATCCCACACAGCAGAACACATCATTGCCACAGAGGTAGCAGTTATGCCACCTGGAAGCCCCAAGATAAGGAGTTAGCCTAAACATCTCTGAAAGGACTGAGATTAAACAAAAGAATAATTATGATCTTCAGAGGCAAATCTGTTCCACAACCTTGAATAAGAAAGGGGGAAAATCCCAAGTCAGCTCTCAGCAGTTTATTAGCCTCAGTGATTTGAAATGCAGTAATGGTATTTCACACTTACCACTGGGTGGATTCTTATACAATACACAGAATGAAAAAAAAAAAAAAGAGTGGATGTGTTTTATAATGAAAAGAGAAGATTGGGACCAAAAGTAAGGATCTGATTCTTTTTCACTTATTAGTTTGTTCAATAGTTCTTTTTAGAAATGTCTTATTTGGGATTGGAGAGATGGCTTAGTGGTTAAGAGCACTGACTGCTCTTGCAGAGGAACAAAAGTCAATCCCCAGCACCTATATGGCAGCTAACAACTCTCTGTAACTCTAGTTCCAGGGATCTGATGCCCTCTTCTGATTTCCACAGGCATTACATGACATGGATGTACTTACATACAAGCAGGTAACATACTCATACACATAAAATAAAATTTAAAAAAAGAACAGCCTCATTTAGGACTGAAGAAGTGGCTTAGCAGCTAAGAGCACCAACTGCTTTGGCAGAGGACCTGGATTCAATTCCCAGTACCCACATGGTGATTAACAACTGTCTGTGACTCTAGTTCCAAGGAATCCAACACTCTCTTCTGGCCTCTGCAGGCATTGCATGTATTTGGTGCACTTACATATATGTAGGTAAAACACACATACATATGCAACAACAACAAAAAATGGGTCCACTTTTTAGCCTTGAGCCCAGGCACATGCCTGCTCTTTCTGCCCCAGATCTCTGAACTACTCTTTTATTCCAGACCCACCCATTAGTAGACAAGAAGAAATAATATAATTCTGAGCATAATTTAATGAAATAAAAACAAAGAAAACAATACCAAAAAAATCAATGAATCAAAGAGCTGGTTCTTTGAAAAGTTAAACAAGATAGACAAACCCTTACCCCAGTTAGCCAAAAGAAAGAAAGAGCAAATCCAAATTAATAAAATCAGAGATGAAAGGGGGAACATCACAACAGACACCAAAATAATCAAGAACTTAAAAGGAATACTTTAAAAACCTATATACTGTATTAAATTTGAAAATCTAAAAGAAATGGATGAATTCCCAATTTCATATAAACCACCAAAGTTAAGCTAGTAAGAGATAAACTGCTTAAACAGACCCATAACAAATAAATAAATTGAAATAGCAATACAAAAATCTCCCAACTAATAAAAGCCCAGGCTCAGATGGATTCACAGCTGAATTCTATCATATATTCAAAGAAGATCTCAGGTCAATAATTCTTAAATTATTCAAAAAGATAGAAAAAGAGGGAGAACTCTCAAACTCCTTCTGTGAAGCCAGCATCACTCTAATACCCAAACCAGGTAAAGATGCAACGAAAAAGAAAACTACAGACCCATATTCTTAATGAACATAGACATAAACTTTCTGAACAAAAGCCTCACAAACCACATACAGATACACATCAGAGAGAACATCCACCATAATCAAGTCAGCTTTATTCCAGAGATGCAGAGATGGTTCAATATATTCAAGTCAATAAGTGTAATAAATCTTATGAATGAACTCAAAGTAAAAAAAAATCACGTGGTCATCTCAATAGATGTAGAAAAGGCCTTTGACAAAATCCAACATGCATTTATGTTAAAAGTCTTAGAGGGAATTGCATTGGAGGGAACATACCTCAATATACTTAAAAATATATACAGCAAATCCACAGTCAACATCATTCTAAATGGAGAAAAGCTGGAAGCATTCCCATTGAAATTAGGAAACAAACAAGGCTGTCCACTATCCCTACTCCTTTTCAATATAGTTATTTAAACTCTTGCTAGATCAATAAGACAAGAGAAGGAAATTAAAGGAGTACTAATTGGAAGAGGTCACATCACTATTTGCAGATAGGATGTTATACATAAGAGATACCAAAAATTCTACCAGAAAGTTGCTAAAAATGATCAATGCTTTCAGCAAAGTGGCAGATTAAAAAATCAACTTACAAAAATCAGAAGCCTTTCTGTATACCAATAACAATCAATCAGAAAAAGCATTCATGGAAACCCTCCCATTCACAATAGCCTCCAAAAAATAAAATATCTAGGAATAAATCCAACCAAAGACACTTAAGACCTCTACAACGAAAATCTTAAAAATTTTATACCTTTAAAGAAAGAGATAGATAAAGACACCAGGAGATGGAAGGACCTACCATGCTCGTGGATTGGTAGAATTAACATTGTGAAAATGACCGTCCTACCAAAAGCCGTTTATAGATTCAATGCAATGCCAATCAAAAGCCCCGTGACATTCTTCACAGAGCTAGAAAAAAGTCCTAAAATACATATACAATCACAAAAGATTCCAGATAGCCAAAGCAATATTGAGTAAAAAGATTAATGCAGGGGGGATCACCATACCAGATCTCAAACTATATTACAGAGCTAGTGTCATAAAAACAGCATGGTACTGGCACCAAAACAGACACATAGATCAGTGGAACATAATAGAAGACCCAAACATGAGTGCATGCAATGTCAGCCACCTGATACTTGACAGAGGTGCCAAGAACACACAATGGAGGAAAGACAGCATCTTCAAAAAATGGTGCTTGCAAAACTGGATCTTAACCTGTAGAAGAATGAAATTGGACTGTTATCTTTCACCCTGTATGAAAATCAACTCCAAATGGATCAGAGACCTCAATATGAAACCTGAAACTATGAAACCACTAGAAGAAAACATAGGCAGTACCCTACAAGATATAGGTGCAGGAAAGAACTTTCTAAATTGGACATCAGTTGCTCAGGCATTAAGATCAACAATCAAAAAATGGGACCTCATTAAACTAAAAGGCTTCTGAACCACAAAAGAAACATGGAAGTGAAGAGGAAACCCACCGAGTGGAAGACAATCTTCACCTGCTACACATACAGCAGAGAACAAAGAACTTAAAAAATAAAGAAACAAGCAGGGAGACCCTGTCTCAAAAAGAGGAAAGAAGGAAAGAAGGAAAGAAAGAAAGAAAGAGAGAGAGAGAGAGAGAGAGAGCCAGAGAAGGAAAGAGGGAGGGAGCAAGGTGAGGAGGATGAGGAAGAAACGTAGAGGGATCCAGAGGAAGAAGAGGAAACCCACCAGGAAATCAGGTCTTTGTGAAATGACTAGACAGGCACAAGAGGAAATACACATAGAGCGTGGTAGGATGCGAGGCAAAGGATCTACAGAAGACGTGTATTTCCTGGATAGGTAACAAGGGCCAGAGGAAGACTTTCCCAAGCGTGAAGAAACCACTTGGGAAACTATGGCCTTGCAATCTAAGTAAATGAAAAATAAGAGCAGATAGTAGAATGTATGTGATATGAAAGAACAGGGGAGAATACTGAGAGCTAAATCTTCCAGTGGGGACGAGGACAGGAGCATGGGGGAACGGAGAGGTAGGAGTGGCTTAAACAAACTGAGTTCCAGGACAGCTGGGGCTACCGGGAGACATTATCTCAAAAAGACCAAAAAAGAAAGAAAGAAAGAAAGAAAGAAAGAAAGAAAGAAAGAAAGAAAGAAAGAAAGAAAGAGAAAATAAACAAACTATGGACCTGAGTAAAGAGTTCTCCAACGAAGAAATAGAAATAACTAAAAAGCACCTTAAAAAGTGCTCAACATCCTTAGTAATTAGAGAAATGCAAATCAAAACCACTTTAACATTTCATCTTACCCCAGTCAGACTAAGATCAAGAGAACAGAAGACATGAAATACTGGTGAGGACATGGAGCATGGGAAACGCTCATTCACTGCTGGTGGGAATGCAAACTCATGCAACCACTATGGAAAGCAGTGTGAAGAATTCTTTAAAAACTGAAAAGGAATCTGCCATACGATCCAGTTATACCACTCCTTGGCATATACCCAAAGGACACATTGTCCTGTAGGGATACCTATAGATCTATGTTTGTTGCTGCTCTTTTCACAATAGCTAAGAAATGGAAACAACCTAACTGTCCCTCAACTGATGAGTGGATAATGAAAATGTGGTACGTTAACACAATGGAGTTCTATTCAGGAGTAAGAAAAGATGAAATTAAGACCTTGGCAGGTAAATGGATGGAACAGTGAAATAATACAGACTTGAAAAAGTAATTGACATATGTTCTCATTTGTGGATCTTAGCACCAGTCACTTATATGTGAGTATGTATCCTGATATAACAGCAGGAGCCAGGAAAATGGAAAGGAAACATGGAGGTAAAAGGAAAGAGCCTGAGAGAGGGGGATGGTAGGAAACATGTTATCAATGGGGAAATAGGGAAAATGGGGGTATTCAACTGGGAACGGAGGAAGGAAGGACATACAAGGAACCATGGAGGTAAAGGGGAAGAAGGAACTCAAGAGAGGGGGATAATAGGAGACAGGTATTATCAAGGGGAGAATGGTGGTACTTTAACTGGGGATGGAGGCAGAAGGTTAGCCAAGGAGACAGGGAGGAGATAAAAACTTAGGTGGAATAAAGTCAGAGGGAAATGTATTAACACAAACCCCTCCTAAAAAATAACACATATCTGTATTTTGTATCAGGTATACCAAATACAAATGTGTATATCTGAAGGCTATATAACAAGGACACAGGACCAGACAAGAGAAACATCTCTTTGAGTTGTTGGTCAGGGTAGTCTAAGAGACTCCCCAAATTACACAGGCTATCACCACAGCCCTTGATTACCTCCCAGAACTTGAAGGGGGGACCCTATTGTTGAAGATAGGACATACTTCAGACATAGGACTTGGGCAATGGAGCTGGAATTGACCTAGAAGCCTTCTCCCTGAAGGCTAGCTCTCATAGTTAGCAAGCTGCTAAGGGAGAAAAGCTATCAGTGATTCAACCCAATAGTAAAGCTTAATAACCACAATGACTGGCAGAGGAAACTATATTGGTGCAGTAGTGACACTTTTATCTAGGGAATAATCAAGTAATTGTTCTTAAAACCCTCCCAATGGGAGGAAACTCATGGGTGACATTGTAAATATAGGCAAATATATATGGTTAGAGAGGTCATAGGTCCTAGAGAAAACCCTATTTCTGGCATATCTCTAGACAAATGAAATTTCTTACTGTATAATAAATATTGATCCTTATATTTATGGACAAGGATACCATACACCACTCATCAAAGAAGCTTCTTTTTTCAACAGATGGAGACTTTTAGAGTTCCACAACTAGTCACACACAGAGAATATGTGTCTGAGAAATGCCCAGCCCTAAGTGACACATCTACAGCAAAGCCTCGACAGTTCCTCATGGAACTAGCAGAACAGGAGGTAGAAAGAATATACATCCCTCAACTCTCACCAGCAAAATTTCCTCATACAACAGAGTATGATGCACACAGAAGGACGCATCTGGCCAAGTTTTAGAAAATAAGAGACTGCAGAGTGTGTGTCCCTGGAAAGGACTCCTGTGTTAAATCTCACCCACTCATGGTTCAGGGAACATTAGGGAAGAGAGGTGGAAAGATTGTGAAGTTCAGGGTTGGTACATGAACATGAAGAAATGGAGGCCTTCAGACCTCTGGGAACTTGCTCATATGAACTTGAAACAATGTGACAGCATGAATAAGACCCAACAAAAACAGCATAGAACTGGGGAAACGGGCAGCAGGTCCCAACCCTAGCCAAGGAACTACTGGAAACTGATTACTGCAGGATGAGGGAGAGATCCCCGCTCAAGAGGATAAGAGTTTATTATGGAGCAAAATATGAGTGACCATGACCCAGGGACACAGATTCAGGTTATCCCAAATTCCATGTTCCAGTGTTGTAACAGTTGCCTTACATTTTTATAGTAACATAACAAAAGTCATAAATCAAGACATTTTTCAGATACATTGGAGGATACATTCAGTAGGTGGGTCACAGCAAAGTGAGGGTTTTTTTACTATGGGTCTCAGATGCTATCTGATGACATTCTTAGCCTTTTGATTGGTGAACCAGGTGGTCTGCTAGGATAATACATTCTAAAAGGTTTTTTATCTGTTAGTCACAGAATGCCCAACCCTAAGTGACACATCTACAGCAAAGCCTCGGCAGTTCCTGGACAGTTAGGATGTTAGATCAGAAACAGAGGTGGGCAAGAAGTGGCTGTTTAGGGGGCTAAAGATGGCCTGAGATAAATGGCAATTAGACTCTGGACCTGCAACATTCCAAACTCTCCAAAATCTCCAGAGTGATAATCAGTTGGTCAGCCTTGCAGGAAGTTGAAGGTGCAGGAGTTCTTTTGGGGAACTTTTCTTTCACAGTTCCCCCTGTTGGCCAAGCATCACATTTTGTGCTTGCAGGGCCACATATTATTTATTCACAGATCATCTTAGGAAGGCTCATTCCTAGAATCTGCTGTAGATGAGGCTCAGTAATAGGCGAGATAGCAGTCTTCAGAAGAGAGGACTAGCTAGCTGGTAGAGCCAAGAAGAAAGAAATGCCTGGATCATATCAAAACTATTAGCCAGCATGATCTGGATCTTACTTTTCTTTTGTCCTCTGTATCTGACATAGCATTTGTATGTGACATAATAGGATGACTAGACTTAAAATAACCAACAATATTGCTTGGCCTAAAGGAGCAAACATAACAGAACAACAAATATTAAAATTAAAATGAGATTGACTATGTTTCCCTGTGTATTTACACTTACCTGTACTCTGTGAACTATTTTGTCTATATTTAGAACATGTAAACAAATCTATTGTTTTCTAATGCTTGGTCTTTCTTTGGATAAGTTAGACCTTATAGCTATAACCTCATAGACTGGCTAGCTCTAACTCTGGTAGTTCTTCTCTGTGGATAATGACTTCATCTGTTGTATTATATTGGCATCACACCAGCTTTAGTTTAAAAAATAAATAAACAAGCCAGACGTCGTGGCACACACCTTTAATCCCAGCACTCAGGAGGCAGAGGCAGATGGATCTCTGTGAGTTTAAGGCCAGCCTGATCTTCATAGTGAGTTCCAAGACACCTGGGGCTCTAATAAGAATACCTTCATTTACATAACAAATGTTAATAACATTAATAGAAACAAGAGATTAAGCCTGTTAGGTAATCAGAATTTTATAGGCCTTATAGGCTTAACCACCTTAACTACCTTTTTTTTGTAATGATTGGAAATGGAAATTATCCATTTCCTTAGTAAAATACAGATATTGCTTAATTGTTTTTATCCCAGCTAATTGTACTATATAGGACAACTTAGATGCTCATTTAATCAAAGGACATTAGTACTTACACTATAAAATGTCATGAATATGTTGGTATTAGAGTGATGTCTTGTATAATTTGGATAAGAAAAATTAACCCAAATCTTTGGGTATTTCTATCTAGAGAAAATGAGGTTGTAGTTATTTGTTAAACCTTGGAGTACATTTTAGGACCCTTTTAGTCTAATTGGTTGAATTTGGTTAAAATATACATACATATTATGTATCTAATATACAAATATATATAATATGTACATATACAAATTTGAATTTGAAAACTGGGCTTTTTATCCAAATTATACTTAATAACTAGGAAAATACATATATATTTTTACAAAGAGTAAAAGCACTTAAATCATTTAAAATGAAAACTAGTTGAGTAAGGTAGGGGTTCTGGGTAAGCATTTGTAACTTAATTTAAACCAAATTTAGCTTGTTTTATGATTTAGAAATGTTCTAAGTGAATTATTAGATATTAGAAACCATTTAAAACACCTAAGTACCTCTGCTTCCCTGGGCCTGCATGACCCACAGGCTTCTCTCTGACTCGCAGGACTCTCTCCAGGGAGCACTCTGGGTCTGGCAGCACGCTCACCTCCCTCTATTTCCCTGGGCCTGCACAACCTACCAGCCTCTTTTCTGGACACCAGGGCTGACCTTTCCTCTTCCTGATCCTTTGCATCCAGACCAACACAGCTGCTCAGTACAGTCCCTAGGAGCCCTTGGGGCTGCTTCCCACCTCCATCTTCCTTTGCATCTCTGGGTGGCATGGCCACCAGCTACCCTAGAGCAGCATCTTTCCTGGGCCCAGCTCCCAGGCCAGTCCAACCCCCAAATTCCTGAGGCCAAATTCTTTCCTGGAGGGATCCAGACCTTGGGAGAAAGCCTAAGAGCATCTGATCCTCATCTGACTTGGGCCACTGTGGGAACTCCTGAAGACAAAAGCAATCTGGCCACTCCAATATAAAATCAAGAGAGAGAACTGGAAGCTTAGATGAATCAGCTTTTCATGCCCAAAAAGTAAACCACAAAGACACATAAAGTTCACAAAAAGAAGCAGACCTATACTTGAAGGCCTGAGTCTCACACAAGAATCAGAAACTATAAAAGAAATTCACATGTGAAAATCACAGAGAAAAAATAATAACATGAAAAACCAAAATAACATATCCCCACCAAATACCAATAGTCCTCCTGAAGAGTACAGTGAGAACCCCCTAGAGATAATGCAGGACATGGAACTCAAAAGAACAATTATAAACCTGATGAAATAATTCAGTGTATTTAAAGAACATACAAAGAAATTAAAGAACTGAAGGAAGATAGGGATAAACTTCTGAATAAATTCAGAAAAGAATTAAAAATATTGTAGAATACTCAGGCTGAAATGAAGAAGGAAGTGAAGTATGAAGTAAGCCAATTAGTAATGACAGCAGAAACCCTCACCAATAGGATGAATGAAATGGAAAACAGAATATCAAGACTGGAAGATATAGTGGACAAATTAGACCACTCAAACAAAGATTATGAAAAATTTAAGAAAACACAAGAATGGAATATGCAGGAATTGTGTGACACCATAAAAAGACCAAAGTTACAAATCATAGGTATACAGGAA
>NW_008360051.1:1139407-1140655 GCF_000622305.1 Nannospalax galili | reverse complement strand
CAGATGCCAACCCAGATTACTATACCCAGCAAAATGTCTATTATAGTCGAAGGGGAAAGAAAAATCTTCCATGACATAAATACGCTGAAGGAACTCATGTCCACAAAACCAGCCCTTCAGCAAGTTCTGGAAACAATACAAAGAGCTGAAGAAAGGAATGACTGTACCCAAGGGGTTGTGGAAAGAAACTCAATGAAGGTATAACTGTGGAAAAGTACAGCTATATCATGAATATAAACAGAAATAAAATTGACAGGATTCAATACTCCTTTTTCATTAATAACTTAAAATATTAACAGACTGAACTCCCCATTCAAAAGACACAGACTAGGTGAATGCATTAAGAAACAAAACCTATCTTTTTGCTGTCTGTAAGAAACCCATCTCACTTTCAAGGACAGACACTATCTTAAAGTGAAAGGATGGAAAAAAATATACCAAGCAAATGGTACTATGATAAAAGCAGGCATAGCAATTCTAATATGTGACAAAGTAGACTTTAAACTAAAACTAATCAGAAGAGATAAAGAGGGGCACTTCATTCTGATCAAAGGAATAATAAATCAAGAAGATATTACAATCATGAGCATATATTTACCAAACTCTGGTGCACTCAACTTCATAAAAACAATACTACAGGACTTTAAGACCCAGATTAATCCCAACTCATTAATAGTAGGGGAATTCAATACCCCACTGCCTCCATTAGATAGTTCAACAGGGCAGAGAGTTAACAGAGAGACATCTGAATTAAACAATACCATATATCAAATGAACCTAACAGACATCTACCAAGTATGCCATCCAAGCACCAAAGAACATACTTTCTACTCAGCACCACATGGAACCTTCTCCAAAATTGACCATATACTGGGGCACAAAACAAACCTCAACAAATACAAGAAGATTGAAATAATTCCATGCATTCTATCAGACCACAGTGTAATAAAGCTTACAATCAACACCCGAAGAAGCCAAAATCACCACATGAACACATGGAGATTAAACAACACACTCCTGAATGATGAATGGGTCAAAAGAAAAATTAAGAAAGAAATAAAAGTATTCCTGGAAATAAACGAAAAGGACAATACAACACACAAAAAAAAAAACCTCTGGGACATGTTGAAAGCTGTCCTTAGAGGGAAGTTTGTAGCTCTAAGTGCCTACATCAAAAAATCAGAAAGAACACAAATAAATGACTTAACATGGCAACTCAAGACATTTGGAAAGCAATGACAAATGAAG
>NW_008360051.1:1138059-1139179 GCF_000622305.1 Nannospalax galili | reverse complement strand
AGATACAGAACATTATAAGGGAATACTTTAAAAACCTATATGCTACTAAATTTGAAAACCTAAAAGAAATGGAGGGATATCTAAAGGCATGGGAACCACCCAAGAAGAGATTAACAGCTTAAACAGACACCTAATACAAAAAGATATTGAAACAGTAATACAAAACCTCCCAACTAAAAAAAGCCCAAGACCAGATGGATTTACAGCAGAATTCTCTCAGGCATTTAAAGACCTACATTCAATACTACTTAATTTATTCAAAAAGATAGAAATGGAAGGAAAACTTCCAAATTCCTTCTATGAAGCCAGTATCACTCTAATAACAAAGTCAGGTAAACATATAACCCCAAAAGAAAACTATAGACCCATATCCTTAATGAATATAGATGCAAAAATTCTCAACAAGATACATACAAACCACATACATACATCAAAAAGATCACCCACCATGATCAAGTCGGCTTTATCCCAGAGATGCAGGGATGATTCAATATATGTAAGTCAATAAATGTCATAAATCATATAAATGGGATCAAGACAAGAACCACATGGTCATCTCAATAGATGCAGAGAAGGCCTTTGACAAAATTCAACATGCATTTATGTTCACAATCCTAGAGGGAATTGGACTGGAGGGAACATACCTCAACATCATTAAAGCCATATATAACAAACCTACAATGAACATCATTCTAAATGGAGAAATCTGGAAGCATTCCCATTGAAACCAGGAACTAGACAAGGCTAACCACTATCTCCACTCCTCTTTAACATAGTGCTTGAAACTCTTGCAAGAGCAATAAGACAAGAGCCGGCAATTAAAGGAGTAATAATTGGAAAAGAAGAGATCAAATTATCCCTTTTTGCAGATGATATGATGTTATATCTAAGAGACTCCAAAAATTCCACCAGAAAACTTCAAGAAATTATTAACATTTTCAGGAAAGTGGCAGGTTATAAAATTAACCTACAAAAGTCTATAGTCTTTCTGTATACCAGTAACAAGCAATCAGAGAAAGAGCACATGGGAACACTTCCCTTCACAATAGCTGCTATATATATATCAGAATAAACCTGACCCAAGACATTAAAGAACTCTACAATGAAAATTTTAAATCTT
>NW_008360051.1:1136167-1137943 GCF_000622305.1 Nannospalax galili | reverse complement strand
GCTAATCAAAATCCCCTTGACATTTTTCACAGAATTGGAAAAAAAAAATCTTTAAGTTAATTTGGAAGCAAAAAAGACCTTGGATAGCCAAAGCAACCCTGAGCACTAAGAGCAATGATGGGGGGATTACTATACTAGATTTTAAGTTGTATTACAGAGATATAGTCATAAAAACAACATGGTACTGGCACAAAAATAGACCCATAAATCAGTGGAACAAAATTGAAGACCCAAATATGAGTAAATGCAATTTCAGCCACCTGATATTTGACAAAGGGGCCAAGAATATTCACTGGAGGAAAGACAGCATGTTTAGCAAATGGTGCTGGCAAAACTGGATCTCCACCTGTAGAAGAATGAAACTAAACTCCTATCTTTCACCCTGAAAAAAAGTCAATTCCAAATGGATCAAAGACCTCAAAGTAAAGCCTGAAACTCTGAAACTGTTAGAAGAAAACACTGGGAAAAACCTACAAGATATAGGTACAGAAAAGGATTTTCTAAACCGGACATCAATTGCTCAGGAAACAAGGGCAAGAATTAACAAATGGGACCTCATTAAAAAAGCTTCTGTACATCAAACTAGGTAACCAGAGAGGTGAAGAGAAAACCCACAGAGTGGGAGAAAATCTTCAGCAGCAACACATCTGACAGAGGTTTAATATCCAGAATATATAACGAACTCAACAGAGAATCAAGACAAGAAGTAACCCAATTAAAAGATGGGCTAAGGAGCTGAACAGAGAGTTCTCAAAAGAAGTAAAGATGGCTACGAAACATCTTAAAAGATGTTCACCATCACTAATTAGGGAAATGCAAATTAAAACCACTTTAAGATTTCACCTTACCCCAGTCAGACTGGCAACGATCATGAAAACAAATAACATGCAGATGCAGGGAAATAGGAACCCTCATCTACTGCTGATAGGACTACAAACTGGTGCAGCCATTATGGAAATCAGTGTGGGCAAATCTTAAAATACTAAAAATAGATCTACCATATGATCAAACTATACCACTCCTTAGCATATACCAAAGGACTTGATACCCCACTACTTGCTCAGCCATGTTTATTGCTGCTCTTTTCACAATAGCTGAGAAATGGAAACAACTGAATTGTCCCTCAACCAACGGATAAAAGATGAAAATGTGTACATTTGCACAATGAAATTCTACTCAGTAGTAAGAAATACAAAATCATGAAATACAGGTAAATGAATGGAACTAGAAATCATTATACCAACTGAAGTAACACAGACTCAGAAAAACAAGTCAATGCATGTTCTCTCTCATTTGTGGATATTAGCTCCAAATTCTTAAATGTAAGAATATATCCTGATGTAACACCAGGAACCAGGAAAATGGGAAGGAATCATGGGGCAAGAAAGGAAGAAGGAAATGGAGAGACAGGGATAGTAGGACACAGGTGTTAGCAAAAGGAAAACGGGGAGAATGGAGGGTACGTTAACTGGGGAGGGAGAAGGGAAGGTTATACACATGGAGATAGAGGAAAGAGAGATAATAATGCTTAGGTGGTATAGAAACCCAAAAGGAAATAGATTATTTCATAAGCCTACTAAAAAAGACACATATAACATAATATGTGAGTGCATGTGTATAGTTGAAAGGTATATAATCATAAACACAATGCCAGACAGGGGAAATATCCCTTTGAGTTGTTGATCAAGGTAGTCCAGGAGACTCCTAAAATAATATAGGCTATTGCCACGGGCCTTGATCCCACCCCCACCGAACTTAAAGACCTTGGTGCTGAAG
>NW_008360051.1:1135764-1136103 GCF_000622305.1 Nannospalax galili | reverse complement strand
GACATAAAGGACAGTTTTTGCTCCTTGCCCTCCTAGGTCGACGGGTTCCAGGGGACTATGAGCATCTCTCAAAATGTCCTGTAATGGTGGTAGGTCACCTGTCTTTTTGATCAAGAAGGCCGAGGAGACCCCACCAGATGGACTTGAACCACTGTCCTGTCTATAAAGAGAAGGGTCAACACAGAGGAATCATTTCCTCCATGCTGCCAAGTGAAGCCAACCATGGTTGAGCAGGACCTGTGACTTATTGTCACATAGGCGGAACTGGTAAAAGAAAGGAGCCAGGGGCTCCTCCCAAGCCCATGTGACCACTGAGGAACAGATCCTCAAACGATCTTC
>NW_008360051.1:1121095-1135119 GCF_000622305.1 Nannospalax galili | reverse complement strand
ATCAGATGCATACAGATTAGAGATGCATGCGCCAACATCTCAGTGTTAGCAAAAACAAGGAGTCTTTCTCCAAGGAACAATATATTCTAAAATGAAATGGAGATCTTTTATAAAGGTTAAAAAATCATTCAATTTTATGTCTTACAGGGCTTATACTGAGTTCAATATTGTATAACTGTATTAACTCAACTGTGAACCTAGAAACTTGCACCCACTTGTGAAAGAGATGTACTCTTGCTCTGGAGTGTGTTACTGAATATGTTAAAGCTGTAATGAAATGCTTCTTCTAATCATGTAGATATTAAAAATTTAAAAATAACAGCTAAGTATAAAAGAGTTTAAGGAACAAAAAATTGGGAGAAATGTCCAGTTACTTGGAGGTACTTGATTGTCAATTAATTGAAGATGAGTCCCACCCAGTATCTCTGAAGTCCACATGAATGAGTCCTTTAGATGAAGTTGGTACATGAGATTCTTAAAGTTCATCTCCTTGAATTTCGTAATACAGGAGCAGGTTAGAAGTTTCTAAATAGAGTCTTTACTCTCCAGTTGAATGGAACATTTGATGTGATGGGTTTTTTTTTCAGTTGATGAAATCCTCTTAATTTCTTTATCCTTTAAGTAATATTCTGCAACTAATTTTGAATTTAGTAATCATATTTAAAAGTCCTTGTTTTACTAAGCAATTGACATTTAAGAAAATGTTGTTGTTGTAACTAGTATTAAAGCATTAATTTTGCCTCAGGATATTGAATTTTGACCTTAAAATTTTAATAATCTTTGTATTATAACCAACTTAATTATAATTCTACTTTAAGTTCAATTTTATTAATATTTTTCTACTATATACTAATTAATTTTTATCAATATTTTTATCCATTTCCAATTAAAACAATATTTTACCATACAAATCCAAATATATACATACACATATAGAGAGAGATTTTAACTTTTCTTTGTCAAACAAACAACAATTAGTTTAAATTGGTGAAGAAGAAAAAAAATGGACTAGTAACATTTTTTACCTGACTTTATTACTGTTAGATATTTGAGAAGCCATGTATATGTTTTCTATGTTTTGGATATAGCCTCCTGGATTTCCATTTAAAATTATCTTATTTAAATAGTTTACAATCAAGGTAAAGAAAATAAAGATCAAAAGGTCACAAATATGAGATTTTTGTTGTTGCTTGTTTGACAGAGGGAGAGATCTTTAAGGCAGTGACTCTAGGTAAGCTGACTAGACTCTAGTGGGTGAACCTGCACTGAGGGACACCTGGGTACAAATGCTTGACCAGACAGAACTTAACATATGTGACAGAATGCTTGAACTCCTGTGGGCAGGCTACATGGTCACAGATGGAGGCGTTGATAGGGGTGGGGTTCTAAATTTGATTAAGATTGGTTATATGAAATGCACAATAACTCAATTAAGTCAGGAAGGGCTTAGCATTCTTGCCCTTTCAAGTGACAGTAAGTCTAGTAATACTGTCAAAACCAATTAATGAAGTGAATTAATGATTAGATCATATGCTATTATCTTATATGTTATCTAGTAATTAATGATTAGATCATGTCATTTGTATGTATTTCTTGTATCTCCCAAAAATGAAGAAATTATTTTTTAAAGCCTGATACCTATAATTTAAAGAACCAACGTCAAAATCCAAATACAATGCACCTTTTCATCTCTAACCTAAAACACTCCACAGAAGGAAATAAAAAAAAAAAAAATCTCTCCTCAGCTGGGTGCACTCTCCTTTAACCCCAGAACTCCAGAGGCAGAGGCAAGCATATCTCTGAGATTTCAAGGCCAGCCTGTTCTACATACCAAGTTCCAGGCCAGACAGTGCTACATGGAGAGAGCCTGTCTCAAAAAAAAAAAAAAAAAAAAAAAAAAAAAAACAAACAAAAAAAACAATGTTTATTCTAGCAATAATCTAGTCCTTTAGGGTAAATCCTGAAGGGTTTTTCTTTTTTCTTTTTCTTTTTTGCAGGGGAAAGGGAAGGGGGACACCTTCACCCCCCAACCCCACAGGCGGAGAGAAAAAAATCTCTGAGATTGTAAACCCCCGCTGTTTTCAAAACACAAAGCCCGGCCCAAAAGGGTGAAAAGGGGAGGACCCGGTAAAAAAAAAAAAAAAAAAAAAAAAAAAAAACTATACCATAAAAAACCTCTTCTTTGCAACAATAAGTCCAGTTTTGCCCCTGTTTCTTACAGATTAGAAGGCTCACATTCAAATCATCCAGCAAGAGGGTTCCAAACTATATAATTCACATGTAGTAGGGTGTAGATTATCCATTTTATGAAATGCAGGTAAAGAGAAATTTTAGCGGATGGATGAACTTTTGTTTAACCATTATTCATCTTTTCTAGGGTCATTTCCCCTTAAAATAAATAAGAACATGATTTATCATTAAGGTTAAAAGTGACTTTAGAAAGTTCTCCAAAAGATGTAGAAAAGCAAATGAATTCAGAGTCCACAATAACAGTAAGAATATCTCTGAGCAGTATTTTCCAACCTGTGTTCTTCACAACGCTGATGTTTGAGGATGTTAATAGACACTGCGAAATTTAAAAATAGTTCAGCAAGGGCTGGTGAGATGGCTCAGGGGTTAGGGTGCTTGCTACCAAGACTGGCAACCTGAGTTCAAGCTCCAGGACCCACATGGTGGAAGGGGACAACGGACTCTCACAAATTGTCCTCTGACATCCACAGGTGCACCGTGGCACATGCATGCCTACATACATACACACACCAAATAAATAAATAATATACATGTAAAGAATGATTTTTTTTAATTCACTAAGAATTAATTGCATATCTTTCTGCTAGCAATACACAATTCCAGAAGAATAAGGTAGTAGAAACCCTAACTCGAGGCTGACACTTACATACTGGAAGCTTGCGACATTGCTGAACACAGTGAAAGGAGCTGCTGGGAAGTGCATACACATCCCTGCGTGTGGATCCTGTGAATTAGTATTTTTAAGATGTCAATACTGCTCAAAGTTTTCCCAAAAATTAGCCCATTTACCATCTAAACCCCAATAGTGTTTGGGCATAAATTTAAAAAAAAATCATCCTAAAATTCATAGGAAATCTCAAGAAACCCTGAATAACTTTAAAAAAAAAAAAAAACTTTAAAAGAAAACAAAGCAGGAGATCTTGTGTTTTCTGCTTCTGAAGCCCGCTACATGCTAGGTAATCAGGATCTATGTGTTCCTGGCATAACAACAAATCGACATTCCACACTCAGGACAGAATGATTCATACAAGGAAGTCACGCTTAATCAGTGAGAAAAGGGTCCTGCTTTGAGCAGTGCTGGAAAAGCCAGAAAGTCGCCTGCAGATGGACGAAGTCAGGTCCTCACCAACAGAAGTTCACTAGTGATGGATCAAAGACTGAAAAATAAAAGGTAAAGTGATAAAGCTGTTAGAGGAAAAATAGTTTCAGGAACACGGGATTTGGCAATGATTTCTTCGCTAGGACACTGGAAACTCAGATGAGAGAAGATAAATTAGACTCCATCAAAATGTAAAGCTTCTACACATCAAAACACAGAACTATCAAGATGAAAAGAAAACCCACAGAATGGGCAAAAGTATCTGCTACTCATACATCTGATGAGGGTAAACACCCAGAATATACAGGGGACTTGATTGTAACAACAATAAAATGGTTTAAAATTTTTTGAAAGAATTTATCCAACTGACCAGAATATGCATAAAAAGATATTTATCTAATTTAACTGACTACAATCACTAGTTACTAAATAAATGTAAATCAAAACCACAAGATTTCACCTAGTACCCATGGAGATATTGTCCGTTTAATTAATAAAAATATTGATTATTGACAAGGACTTAAAGAAATTGGAGGCCATATACACTATTAATGAGTAAACAACTTGGAAAACAATATGGTAACACTGAAAAATATTCTTAAAAGAATTACCAAATCACCCAGTGAGTTTGCATGCGGGCGCATACACACACACACACACACACACACACACACACACACACACGCACACAAGAATTGAGAACAAGTTCTCAAAGAAATATTTGTATACCCACGTTCATAGCAGCATAATTCACAAGAGCTGGAAGATAAAAGCAACTCAGGTGTGTTTGAGGCTAAACAAAATAGTATCTGTGCATACCACAAAATATTACCAAGACATGAAAAGGCAAGGTATTCTTATGTATGCTACAATGCAGACAAACCTTGAAGATATTATGCTAAGTCAGATAAGTCAGTTACATGAGGACAAATACTGGGTAATTCCACTTATATCAGAAACCTAGAATAATCCAGTTTATAAAGACTGAGAGGAGATAGTGACTGTCAGGCAAAGAAGAGTAGAATTGAGAACCAAAATTTAAAGGGTAGAGCATTCCCGCTTTGCAAGATGGAAAAATTTCTGGAGATACACAGCATTGATAACTACACAACAATGTAAATGTGCTTATGTGACTGAACTGTACACTTAAAATGGTCAAGATGGGGCTGGAGAGAAGACTCAGCAGTCAAGATCACTGGCTGCTCTTGCAGAGGATCTGGGTTCAGTTCCCAGATAGACATAGCAGCTAGCAACCATCTGTAACCCTAGTTCCAGGGGATCCGATGCCCTCTTCTGGCCTCTACGGGCATTGCACACAGGTGGCAAAATTCATTCATGCAGGCAAAACACTTGTACACATAAAATTTTTAAAAATTAAAATTTTCAAAAGTGGTTAAGATGGTAAACTTGATGTCATGGGAATTTTATCACAATTATGTATAATACACAAAGTAAACTTGTTAAAAGATTCAACTATCAAGACAGATTAAACAAAGATAAACTCATGTCTTTACTAGAGAACTTCATATGTCTTATGACTCAGCAAGAGAGAAGTGGTGTATGGCTTCATAGCTAAGTAAAAGAGAGACATTTTGTGCAGTACTGTATACCCTTTTCCTTGAGCACACATTATCTCATTGGTAGGGTTTCAATCTGTGTTATTCTCTCATAAAACACTTTGGAAAATATTGCCTTGGGGAACAGCAAATAATCAGAAAGAGGACTTCAGTATCCAAAAATGAATGTATTAGTGGTAGGGCTTGTGCAATATTGATGAATAGAGTCATAAAATTGATGAATGACAGAGCTGCACATTATGTTAAAACTCTCCTGAAGTGCAGAAGAGGAAGTTTGGTAAAACAAGCTCAGTAGTTTGGTCCCCTTGCAACCCAATCACTTTTACATCAATTGGCACCATCTACCATTTTCTTCTATTTATTTGTGTGTGTGTGATGTGTGCATATGTGTGTGTGTTCATGATGTCTTTATGTGCACATTTGTGTGTATGTGTGTATATGAATGCAGGTGTGTGTATACTAAGGTGTGTGTGTGTGTGTGTGTGTGTGTGTGTGTGTGTGTGTGACAGAGGACAACCTCAGGTATGGTCCTCCACCCTGTTTTGAGACCAGAAGGTTTTCTACCACTTCATGCCCATGAAGCTGGCTGGTGAATTTCCTGGGATAATGTCTCTGCCTCCCTCTCTGTAGAGCACTAAGATTGTAGACATACATGAACCAACACACCGGACTTTTGTCTGGATTTGAGAAGTTTGAAGTCAGTTCTCAGGCTTGTACAGCAAAAGCTTTTACCCACTGAACCATTTCCTGAACCCAGAAAATGGTTTCCTTTTTTTGTCTGAGAGTATTGGCGACCGAACTCAGGGCTTCATGTATAACTCGGCTTGGCAGGTGCTCTGCCATTGGGTTGCAGCCCTAGATCTTGCTTACCATTTTCTATGTGCCGCCCACATATATCCACACAAGGCACCTCACCTGTATTATCTAATTTAACTGAATCCTCCCAATAGCTCCATGAAATTTATTTTATGATCACCATTTTCCAGATGAAACTCACACTGAAAGAACTGACCATGACTTGAGGACATTATGCAAAGTGAAGTAAGTCGGTCAGCAAATGTCGACTCCTGTATGATTTCACTTATGTCAGGTACCCACTGTAACCAAATTCACAGAGACGGAAATTTACTTCAACTGGATGAAGTTTATTGAGCCTCTAAAAATGACCAAGCTAGAAGAATAATCTTACTGTTTCCTGTATCCTGTTGGAAGTCAGATAAACAACAGATCATTTTAGTACAAGTAAATGCAGTAAGACACCTGCAGACAGAGCACATTTGGATGGACAGGAGCAGCGCACAGGGTCCCTTGGTTCCATACTCTCCTATCCTATTGAGGTCAACCCCATCTCTTCCAAGGCCCTTATTACTCAGAACCAGTCCTAGCTATGTTCCCACCCTAACAAATGGACGGACATATATCTCCAGAAGGAGCCCATGAGCTTGAGATTTGTCTTCATTTCTCAATGAAATATCTCTGTCCTCGTTGATTTCCTGCTGCTTTGATAAAACGCTCATCAAGGGGGCTGGAGAGATGGCTCAGCGGTTAAGAGCACTGACTGCTCTTGCAGAGGATCCAGGTTTGATTCCCAGCACCCACAAGGCAGCTAACAACCATCTGTAACTCCAGCTCCAGGGGATCAGATACCCTCTTCTGACCTCTGTGGGCATTACATGACATAGATGCACTTACACTCGTGTGGGCAATACAGTCCTGCACGTAAAATAAAAATAAAACAGATCATGGAGGAATGCTGCTTACTGGCTTGCTCCTCCGACCTGTGCTTAGCTTACTTTTTTTTTAATTATTTATTTAATAACCACATAATTAGACGAAGCATTTCATTACAACAGCATTGACATATTCAGTAACAATTTCCAGAGCTAAGATGCATCTCTTTCAAAATTGGCTGTAAATTTTTAGGTTTACAGTTGAATTAATACAGTTATACAATATTGTACTCAGTATAAAACATATAAGGCATAAAATTAAATGAGGTTTTAACCTTTAAAAAAGATCTTTTCATTATTAAAATACACAGTCAGCTTACCTTCTTATACAACCCAGGACCACCTGCCTGCGGGGGTGGGGGTACCATCCACAGTGGGCTGGGCCCTCCCACATCACACAATAATCAAGAAAATTCTCCACAGATGTGGCCACAGGCCAATCCAGTGGAGGAAATTCCCCAGCTGAAGTTCCCTCTCACCAGGTGTGTCAAGGTGACAACTATGCAGCACAACCTCTATCTGAACAGTTAGCAGACACCCTGAATTCGATTGTCCTAGATCCACACACTAAGCTGCCTCCCCCACACTCTCCCACATCTTAGCAACAACAATCTCATCTGACCAAGTGCTCAGTCTGCATGCTTCAGATTCCATCCTTTCTCATCTAATGTCACACCCCACATTCGATCCCACAGACCTATCTACTCTCTCCTAAATCTATCTTGGATCTGATCACTTCCACACTTCCATCAAAGCAAGACTAGAACTCCGTCTACTAGATACCTAGCCTGCAACATGGCCTCCCATTTGTATATTAGTACTTATCTAGCCTACTTTCCACATTACAGGGTCATTTTTATAAACAAAGAGATGTGTCTCTCTTTTAATCAAACCCTGTAGTGAATTCCTATCTCATTCCAAGTCTAAAGTGTGGTCCAAAGGCATCACCAACCAGCAGCCGTCCTGTCTGTCCTGTCTCACATTCCCACTCGCATTCACTGCGCTCCAGCCACACTGCTTCATGTCTGTCTTTGATGTATCTTCTGTGCTTCCTACGCAACACCTAGGCACTTGCTCTTTTCATCTGGAAGTTCTCCCCGACTTGTAGCCTTCTCCCAGCTGCCCTCCTTTTTAAGGTCTTGATGCAAATATCCCAAACTTAGAAAGACCATCTCTGACCATCCTATACAAAACACACTCTTGAAATGCTTTGAATTTGGGTTAGTTTATTTAGAATCTAATTTATTGTTGATAAAAAGCTGAAATTTTGTATATGTAATTACATCTTTGTTTAGTGTCTTTTTCTCTCTACCAAGATACAGAGGGTAAAGATACCACTGTATCCCCTGGAATAGTGCCTAACATATATATGTATGTGTGTATATATATATGTGTGTATATATATATAATATACGCATATATGTGCCTAATATATATATATATAGATATATATACAGGACCAAATATATATGTATATATATTTGGTCTTTTCAAGACAGGGTCTCCCTGTACTGGGGCTGACCTGCAACTCACTATGTAGACAAGGCTGGCCTTGAATTCACAGAAATCCACCCACCTCTGCCTCCCGAGTGCTGGGATCAAAGGCATGCACCACCACACCTGGCCTAACATATATTTTTAAAAAGCACAAAAAATTTTCTGCCTGCATGAATAAGCTAATTATGCCTATATTTGTACATATAACTTACTATATATATATAATTTGTGTATATAATTTACTATATATATAAAACTTAAGATTTACTTCTTTGTTCCAGTTAAATCCATAAAGTTAATTATTATTTTGGCCATAAATGGCCATAATTGAACATAAGTGAAAAAAATCAGCTTTATTATAGGGTCAGTGGGAGAAGGCATTTTAACTGATCCTTGCATATTGCCTTATGAGTCAGACAACCCTTTAGTCCAATAATGTCTTGGTCATTTACACTGTGAAAGATTCTGCTGAGTCATCAGTGTTCAGACCAAGCCAGTCAGTGGCATGTTTCCCATGATATGATGACAAGAGATCAACAAGCTAGACTCTGAATTTGTGGATTTAGACCACTGTTACCACAGCCAGGCTCACAAGCTGAGGAACTTACCATCGAGAAATTTATTAAGTTTTTACCCACACTGTGATACATTAACATGCCCCCCAGGCTTTCTTCAGCACAAAGACAATAATTAATAAATAAATGATAAATACAAAAATGTTTCTATTCACAGATTCTTTCCATGTCTATATAGAAGTAAACCTCAGGTCATACAGTTTTTTACCACACCCAATAGCAGATTTCACACTGAAAATGAGGTGTTCCCTGTGACCCATGGGACGGCCACTCACAGGAAAGCCTGATCTGGAGGGTTAAGATTGGTTTTGAGTACTATCCTAGTGTCTTTTTGGCTCAAACTGTATTTCACATATTTTGACTAGAATAACATGTTATCTGATTCAGCCCAAAGTAGAACGAGAAATAATAACCTCTCATGGAAATTTCACAATGAGAAATATTGAGTTCATCACCACTCCAACCCTGCTGGACAGAGAGTTAATCATTGTAACTAGATGTAAGTGCTGGTTCAAGAAGCACTGACCAACTGGGTGACAGACTGAAGGCAGCACCGTGAAAGGGGTTAACATCTGGGCTGTCATTCAGTGGCAGAGCATGTGCTTATTGTGAGAAAAGCCCTAAGTTCAATTTCCAGAGAGAGAGAGAGAGAGAGAGAGAGAGAGAGAGAGAGAGAGATTATAGGACTCCACTGATTGGAATATTAAGTGATCATTAAAAATCATATTCTTGAGCTGGGGTGATGGCTCAGTGGATAAAGTACTTGCCATGCAAGTACGGGGATCAGAACTCATGTAAAGCTGAGCAAGGTAGAATACACCTCTAATCCCAAGCCTCCTGTGGTGAAATGGGAGGCAGAGACAGGAGACTTCCCAGAAGTCGGTGGACCAACTAGCCTGGTGTATGCAGCAGCAGCCAACAAAAAAAAGGAGACCTTCTCTCAAATAAGGTAGAAGGCAAAAATCAGCACCCAGTGTTGTCTTCTAACTTCCACAGATATACTAGGGCCTGCACTCGCCACATAGACACATATCACACACACACACCCCCCAAAAATCATAGTCATAAAAGATGTAGCAAGGTATAAAAGCACATTGCTTTGACATTCATGAAACATAAATTGCATATGCTTGTAATTTTTGTCTATGAAACATACGAACAGCTTGAAAGCAGGGCTGTGAAGAACGTGGGATGTATCGATGCTAAACTTCTGTTGTAAACGGTGTAAATTTTTTATTAATGTCAAAACTATCTTAAATTTAAATAACAGACTTTTTTACATTTATTTATTTATTGTGTATTTGTGTGTACATGTGTGTGCATGCCTGAGCCGGGGTACATGAGGAGGTCAGAGGACAATTTGCAAGAGTTGGTTCTCCCCTTTCACCACGTGGGTTTTGAGACTTAACTCAGGTCATCAGGCTAGTGGTAGGTGCCTTTCCCTGCAGGCCATTCTGTCAGTCCCCCCAAATAATCGAATTTTACTCTCTTTAATAGCTTTATAGTACTGTGCTCTGTCTTCTACATTCCCTTTTGTAACTACTTATATTTTTGTCCAAAAATGCCTTATATGGATATTTGACTTTTCTAGCCTAATGTGTTTTGGGATATATCACAAAAATTGAACAAATATTTTGTCTTCCAAACATGGAACAATTTTAAGGAACAAAATACAATATTGGTCTTTTCAATTTTATAACTTTTGATGTTCACATGGAGAGCTGTAACCAACTTCCTACTTTAACATCTATTCCATTAGGACTTTTCCATGTTAGTTTTAACGGTATTGCTTGCTAAAAGAAATTTCTACCTTAATCTTTAAACTTATTTATTTATTTATTTATTTATTTATTTTGATTGTGGTATTCATTGCTAGAGAACATACCTTTATCAAATATTGAAAATTATTTATAACTTCTCAGTCCTCAGGATTTACTGAAGTGGCAGATCTAATTTAACTTGTGTCAAACTGTAACTTGATGAGATATAGACCTCAGAACTCCCATAAAACCTTGAATTTCTGCCAGTAAAATGTATCCCTCCAACTGACAATTGATTTCAGCTGCAAGTGATTTTGAAGGCACTAAACATCCAATAAAATTTTTTTAAAAAATGTTGCCTCCAGAGTCAAACTTAATAATGGCACCAGAAAGGAAATACTTCCAACAGGCATTAGTTTGCAGCAGTTTTAAACACGTGTCCTTAGTATCTCCACATAAATGAACAAAGTAATGATGCTACAAAGTTGTGATTCAGAAAATAATTAGTCAAAAGTAATCCGACTCTTGGAAAGAAGTAACCAAACATTACACACTTGTTCAGTCCGTGCTCTCCTGATGGAGGACAGACCTATAACCATGTTGCTGAAGACACCGCACAGCAGTCATACCTGGAGTGGTGGGTCAGTTTTCCAGGACAACTACAAGGAGGAAAAGATGCTTCCAGGAAAAAGCATTTACAAAGAGCCTTCCACACCCTTGTATGAACTTAACAGAGGAGGACAGAACACTCAGGGTATGCTTTATAGGCTGATTAATTAAATCACTACAACCAGTGTGAGGGTTCCAATAGAAGCTTCTTATTATGAAATAAAAGTTTCATAGTGGCTGGCCTGTGCCAGGAAAGCCAGAAGAACAAAACCTATAATGACACGTTCGAGGGTCGAGGAAAGTGTGAGAAGACGATTATTTACACTCCTATAAGGAGCCTATTTCCAAGCTCAGTGAAACTAAAAAACACCCACAAAAATGAAATACGATCAATACCCAGAACTTAGTCAGGTATATTTGTGCCAAGTTCTATGATTCAGTGTGAAATGAGCTCACAGAGAGATTACAACCCAGGCTTAAGGACTTTAGATCATCAATTTCCCCAGTGCTGTGAAAAGGACTCGATATACATGTCTTTCGACAGAAGAGTTTTCAAACGTGCACTTCCTGGGAAGCTTGGAATCTTCTCTCTTCACTATTAATTTTAGCAAAGAATGGCTTCTATCATTAAAGGAAATAAAGCAAGGCTGTTTGTTCCCAGAGTTTGTACTGTCTAGATCACTTCGGTGAGAAATTGATGGGTATATGTACGAGAAATTGATGGTTCATATACATATACACATACAAACTGTGCATATACATATATACATATACTGCCTTGGTTGAGGCTTTGTTATTCACAGCCCTATAACTTAGTCAGGACCTGAGCACACAGACACACACACACACACACACACACACACACACACGCATGCACACACACACACACACACACACACAAGTGTACCTGACACCATTTAACTGCTAATTAAAAAAATTTTAAAGCACTCAGGTACAAAACAAAAGATCTCCTTTTAGAAATGACTCCATTCAGATTTAGAAGGTTAACAACATGAATAAATGGTTTCCTGCCAAAGAAACCATCCCACTACAAGGTTTATATCTGGAAGGCCTTTTTTTTCTACCACTTGACTGTGATGATGCTTGTAATGGGCCAAAGCACTGACAGGCATTGTGACTCAAGTGATGTTTTCTGTGTATCAGTCAGATTTGTATGCCTTATGGTCCCTTACACTGAGACTTCAACTCATCTGTATCTGGAATGTCGGAAGATCATCAGCGAAGCCAGTATGAAGGAAAGAGTAAGAAACAAACTCAGAGAATCCTTTGGCACCAGACCATGTAGGGCCTCAGAGTCCACTACACAGGTTTGTTTCTTTTTCTTAATAAGAAGAGAAACCACCACTGAATTTTAAAAAATAAAGAAACTTGATGGGATGGAGAGATGGCTCAGCAGTTAAGAGCACTGGCTGCTCTTGTAGAGGACCTAGGTTCGATTCCCACATGGGAGCTAACAACCATCTGTAACTCCAGTTCCAGGGGAATCCGATGCTGTCTTCTAACCTCCATGGCACTGCATGACACAGGTGCACTTACATACATGCAGGCAAAACACTCATGCACAAAAAATAAGAATCATAAATAAAATGTTAAGAAAAGAAAAAGGAACCCTGATGCTTACCTTTAACAGACTGCTAAGGGTTTATCAGCTCTTCGTTCCCCCCTTATCACAGAGGAAGGTGATATTTCTGTTTCTCTTGGGAGAGAAGATCCTGCAACTGACTTCTGGTCAAACAAAAGAGCAAAGTGATGTATTCTCCTTCCAGTCCTGGCCCTGAGAAACCTACTCTCGCTTTTGTCCAGATGAGGAAAACCCAACAGAAGATTAATTCCTTATCCCAGAGAACGGTAGGGTGGTTTACACAAAGGAGACTTGTGTCCTTGTAAATCAGAATCCCTTTGACCACTCATTGCCAAGAAAACAAATAATAAACATCCATTACACTATACCACAAGGAGCTGGGACTTGTTATCAGCAGGTAACCATATGACTAACACAGGTGGATACTGCAATGATCCTAGTCTAATATGCTGCTGCTTTTTATCTGAGTCATTACAGAGGTAGAAGCAGTCAGAATATTGACATACTTTAAAATCATTGTGGAAGAGGAGACAGAAAGATTGACAGAGCCGGAGGGGGTGGATGACCACAAGGAAACAGAGTCTTCCAGACAACTGGCCAGTTACTCACATAAACTCACCACAACGGTGACAACATGCACAAGACAAAAATCCCAGCATAGACAATGGGAAGTGGGTAAGAAATCCCAACACAACCTAAGGAACTTTTGGAAATTGGCGGCTGCTGGGAGGGGAAAGACAGTGTCTTCAAGGATGGGACTCTTGGTGGGCCCAGTGGATAGATCCATAATGCAGGGCATTTGGGCCCAAAACTCAGACTCTATAGACCATATTATATACATATATGTATATATATATATGTATATACATATATGTATATATGAGAGTAGGATAAATTGGGGTGGGGGTAGTGGAGGGAAGTGTGGATAGGGGAGGAGACCTAAGTGCCATCAAGCTATATTGTAAAACTATCATAAAAATTCAACAATAAAAATTTAAAAAGCGTTTAGCTTATCTCTTTCAGGAATTTGTAGACATGGAAGAGAAAGACATTAGCAAGTAAAGAAATACTTGAAAAGTTAAAATTAACGGGCTTGATATAAGCAACAGACATATCATTGCAGAAGTATACACCTTAATTTTAAACATATGTGAAATACTTATGGAAACTGAACATGCATTAGGAATTCAAGAAAGGACTAATAAATTTCAATGAATTGATACTTTATGAGACATCTGACTCATTATCTGACTACAATGCAACTGTGTAAAAATAATTTTTTTAAATGGTAACTTAAAATATGGGTACGGAATAAACTACTGTT
>NW_008360051.1:1113750-1120897 GCF_000622305.1 Nannospalax galili | reverse complement strand
ATACACCTTTTGATTAGCATTCTCATTTGTTTTTTACTTGGGGGATTAGTTAGAACCTACTTTGTACTGTTAGAAGATTGAATTCCATGGTACAGCTGACCCAGTTTTAATAACTGAATTATAATATATCTATTAATATTTAAGTACTTCCTTAGTGGTTATCCCTTAATCATTACATAGTTCAGTTTTTATAACCCATAAAAATGTACGAATGCAAAATGCATCAGAAAATCCAGGAGGGGGTTTGCCCTGATGGTTTTAATAATCTATGGTACACTTGCAATGAAACTGGGATGAGAAAGAAATATTTCAAAATCTAAAGAAGACTGCAATGTGAAGAATTACACCATTTCTTGATTATTCGCACTAGAATTACAGAACTTGAAGGTAAGACCCTATTGCTGAAGACACCACATACTTTGTACACAAGACTTGGAGTAATTGAGTTAGAACTGACCTTGGCGCCTTCTCCCTGAAGACTAGCTTTTATAGTGTCAGAAAGTACTATGCAAGTTGCCAAGGGAGAAAACTAATCAGTGATCCTACCCAGCTGTAAAGCCTGTGAACCACAAACATAACCTGCCCAGCAAAACATTGGTGTAACAGTAGCACTTTTATCTTGGGGATAATCAACAGCTGTCCATTTGGACTCAAGGCCCATTCAATAGAAGGGAATCAATGCATGATACTTTAAACATAGCTAAGTACCCATGGCTGGAGAGGCCATAGACCTTGGAGAAGATCCTACTACTGACACTTTCCTAAACCAATATAATTTCTTACTATATCCTAAATACTTGTCCTTAGACCAATAGAAAAATATGACTCTCACCACTTACCAAAGAAGCTTCTTTGTGAAACAGATGGAGACCATTAATAAGATCTACAACTGGTCAAAATGCAGAGAATAAGGGACTGTGGGTGCCCAGCCCTAACTGATAAATCTACAGTGTAACACCTATACCCTATGACTCAAGGACTATTGAAGAAAAGGGGAAGAAAGACCCTAAGAGCCAGATGAACAGGGTGCCTGCTGCTAAATAATGCATTCTAGACATAGAGGCAAGATGCACCCATGAAGTCACCACAAGTTGGCAGCCAACAAGGCCTGTATTGTGATAAAACCAGTTGACATGGCAGTGTGAATGTGGGAAAGTTCATAGGGTTGGACCTCTAGATGAAGAGCTAAGGCAATCAATGGATGCTGCTTTGGGAGGGACAGGCTCCCTGGTAGGGTATCAAATCCCAAGTGGTTATCCCTAAACACATGGACACATGAGCACTACTAAATGGACTTAGTGAATTGTGTGTGTGTGTGTGTGTGTGTGTGTGTGTGTGTGTGTGTGTGTGAAGTGAATGAGGGACAAGGAAGGAGCTGGAGGGAGAGCAGGAGGGTGGAGTGATGCGAATGCAACACTCATACGTGAAATTCTCAAAAAATAAAATGTATAGGAAGAAACTAAATACATTTTAAATTTTTCTTTAATTTTTATTTTTACATGTATGAATGTATTTTATGCATGAATGTTAAGTAGACCATGTGCGTGCACTGCCCACAGAGATCAGAAGAGGATATCAGATCCTCTGGAACTGGAGCTGCGGACAGTTGTTAGGTTCCATGTAGCTGTTAGGAACCAAAGCCAGGTCCTCTGCAAGAGTGGTCAGTGCTCTTAATTCCTGAGCCATTTTTCCAGTCTGCAAACATATATATGGAGAGAGAGGAAGGGAAGGGAAGGAGAGAAGGAGGGGGGAGAGAGGTGGAGAGAGAGAGAGAGAGAGAGAGAGAGAGAGAGAGAGAGAGAGTCTGGAACTCACTGTGTGGATCAGGCTGCCATCGATCTCACAGTTCTGCCTGCCTCTGCTTCCTGAGTGCCGGGATTAAAGGCATGAGCTACCACACCCAGTTTTATATACATTTTAAATGGTCTCAAACTTGCACAAAGAAAAACTACTTAAGAACTATGAAGAAAAATCTTTTGGGTCAGTTGCCACAGTAGGAGAAAAATTCATTTCTCTAGGTTAGAAAAATTAACATGTCAGAAATAATATAATCAGAAATTATTTTCATGGATTTTGATAAGATTTTGAAAAGTACTGAGTACATGAAGCCTTGAAAATTTACTTTAACCTCAGCTTAACCATCCAAGGGAAGCAAATTCCTTGGAGAAGGGAACTTTGCAATTTTAGAATCGTGTCCAAAGTCTAGCATAGCATCTTGTATTAATAGAGGTTTTCAAAGTGCAAGGAGCATCATTCACTTACGAAAGCTCTGATAAAACAGCACAGATGGCCTCTCAGCTGAGGTGACTCTTTATTGTCCCAAACTGACTTCCTCCTTTGATGCGCCTTGCTTGTTACACAGTAAATGGACATCAAAGAAAGAACTGCCTGAAATAGCATTTCCCACTGCAGACCATTAGAAAACTGCCATTAAACACTCTACCAGTAGACTTTTTATACAGTGCTAAGCATAAATTGTCAGCTCTTACCCACTAATAAACAAATCCAAGGCAATATGTACAGCTGACCCCAAACATAAAAGTTTTTTTGAGTACATATGTAATAGTCATCAACATATTTAATTGGTACACATTATAGCTCTGTGTAGGAGGTAATAAATACTCAACCCATTTTAGATTTGAGTTTTCTGAAATTTCTACAGAAAAAAATACGTTTTCTGGTACTACATATCTATTGAATAAACCTCAAATTCCAGATTTGCTCTACAAACTGCAAAGCTACATTCATTTTATGATAGTATCACTTCTTGTGTCCTTTGTTGTGATTGAATGCAATGCTCATAACAATATATAATTTTTTAAAACTAAAAGCTGATGGAAGTCTTTATTCCTGTCACATAAAAAATTGCAATCAAGTTTATAGCCCACATTGTCTAGAAAGTTAGAGTAATGCTGATAAAATGTTTTTTTTAGAGCTATAGGTATAAAATGATCATGTGCAGCTCTAACAAATGTAGAGATGACCTTAAAATGTGGTGCAAGAGGTGACAAGCTGAAACATTGCATTTTACAAAAAATTTTTATGGAATGATAGAAAAATGAGATGTAAATTCAAAATCTCTCTTCCTGTTGAAAAAAAATGAATAGTGAAAACCTTACGATGCTGCTAACAGAAATGAAAATTGTATATATATACATTAGTTCACTGCAGGATGCTTACATAGGCTCTTCTAGGATAAAGATAAACAGTTTTATTGCTACATATGCTTGGTGTTATATATGATTGATTTTGAAAGCCAAAAGTAGTTATTTGCCACAGATTAGGAAACAACTAAAATTGGCCTAAGTTAGCATAAGATAAGATGCTGATCCTTGCTCAAACTCAGTTAATAGCACTTTGTTATCTGAAAGTTAAAGGTGCTATAAAATAAAAACGATTACAAAGTCAAACTAAACATCAAATCCCCAAATATTGAGAGAATTCTCTACATGCTTAAAATTAGCACAAATAGAGTAAGAAAAAAGTCAGAACACTCTGTCTATAAGACACACACACACACACACACACACACACACACACACACTCAAAGAAAACCTTGATTTCTGTGGAGGATTTTTATTGTGTATGCATACATGCATGTGTGCATGTATGTGTTTGCATGCATGTGTGGAGGCTGTGGGTGGATTTTAGTGTCTTCCTCAATCACTGTCCACCTTGCTCTTTTGAGACAGTGTCCTGCAGTGAACCTGGCTCCTTGATTCAGCCAGGATGGCTGTCCACCAGGCCCCTTGATTCAGCCAGGCTGGCTGTCCACCAGGCCCCAGGGACCCTTCTGTCTCTGCCTCTGCAGCTCTGGCATGTAGTAGCAACAGTCACCATCAGACATGTGTCACTGTGCCTGGCTTTTTCATGGGTGCTGGGGACCTGATCAGGTCTTGTGCTTGTACAGCTGCTGTATTCGAATGCAGCATCTCTCTAGTCCACGTGTGGGGAAATAGGCCGTTCATCCTTTCTGTGTAATAAGCTGGATTACACAGGAGCCATGCAGTGGTTCATATTACTTTGGGTCCTTCACAAACTCCATTAACTTTCCTCTTGCATGTGAACTCCTACTAATAACTACACAGTGCATGTGATTTTGTAGTGCTGCCCACTCTTGCAGTTGAATTTCTCAACAACCACATCATTCAGTGACACAGCTTGAAAACAGAACACGTGGGAAGTTAGAGTTCAACATCATTTCTTTGGAAGCATTACTGGCACTGAGGACACGTGAAGCCTAATTTGGACTCAGTATTATCACTTCTAAAAATATTTTATTTTATATTTTGTGTGTGTGAGTGTGTGTATAACGGCACCCATGTTGTGCAATGTTTGCAGAGGTCAGAAGGAGGCATTGGGTCCCCTGGAACTAAGTTACTTGTTAGCTGCCATGTGGGTGCTGGGACTCAAACCCATGGACCCAGTTTTATCACTTTTAATATGAACGTCTCAAACCTATATTCTTTTGCTTAGCCTTTTCTTTTCTTTGGCTCAGGTATTGTTTTGTAGATTGGGCCATCCTTGAACCCATGATCTTCTGCCTCAGCCTCCCCAATGCTGGGATTTCAGGTGTGTGTTACCCCCAGCCCCAGTGCTTAGTTTTATTCAGATCTATCTAAATTTTTTTCTGAAATTTAAAAAAAAGAAATATATATATATGCTTGCCTTTTGTTCTGTTAAATATATTGTCATTTGTCAGTTCTTCCATTTCTTTTTTGTCTTGGAATATATATATATATTTACAAATCAGTAATTCCTCTAAATAACACTTATTACCCACATTCTCACAATGCTAATTTGCCTTTTGTGCTAATTCCCTAAGAACTTTTCTCTTTGAAATTTAGGGTCATTTTTTGTTTGTCTGTCTGAGGCAGGTCTCCCTCTAGCTCCAGCTGGCCTGGAACTTGCTGTTGAAGCCTAGGGTCTGTTCTTGAGTCCTTTCCTTCACCAACTAAAGAAAAACCAGATGAGAAGTTTGCAGTCACAGCACACAGCTGAGGTTTATTGAAGCATAAGTAATGCAAAGAGGCTGACTTCCCACATGGAGGCAGTCCAGAGCTGGAGCACCAACTACCCACCCTGGAGAGTCTGTTGGGGCAGTTCAAAGCATTAGGGAAAACCTGATTTCTCTCTGCTCACCCACAGCTCTCTTGTTCCCTGGCTTCCACTGTTGCAGATGATCAGTCATGTGGCAATGTTGTTATTTTCCCTTGGAAAACAATCAGACTTCTCCCCTCTGATTGTATTTAAGACTTTTCTTTGTTCAGTTTTAAATTTTGATTTTATTTAATTTTCATGCAATATAGTTTGATGATATTTAGATCCCCTCTCCTACCCACGCCTCCCCTCACTGCCCCCTGCCCGATTTAATGTACTCTCTTATACATATAACACAGCCTATAGAGTCTGACTTCTGTGCCCAAATGTCCTTCAGTGCAGGTCCATCCACTGGGCCCACCAAGAGTCCCATCCCTGAAAGACAGCGTCTTTCCCCCTCCCAGCAATCATCAATTGCCAAAAGTTCCTTAGGTTGGGTTGGGATTTCTTACCCACTTCCCCATGTCTATGCTGGGATTTTGTCTGGTGTGAGCTGTAGAGCACTTGTGCATGCTGTCACCATTGCTGTGAGTTCGTATGAGCAACTGACCAGCTGTCTGGAAGACTGTTTCCTTGTGCTTATCCACCTCCTCTGGTCTTACAATCTTTCTGCCTCCTCTTCCTCTGATCCCTGAGCCTTGGGAGGCAGGGGTTTGATATAGGCGTCCATTAATGGATACTCCATGGCCTCTTATTCTCTGCACATTCATCAATTGTAGGTTTCTGTATTAATCCCCATCTGCTGTATAAGGAAATATTTTGGTGAGAGTTTAAAGATGCATTCATCCTGTGTGTACAGGTTGCACTGTAGATGTGTCACTTAGGGTTAAGTGTCTCACAGACTCTTATTCTCTGTTTGACCAGTTCCAGAACTCTGTAATAATACATATGTTGCAAAAAGAAGCTTCTTTGATGAGAAGTGAAAGGTAAATTTGTCTGTAAATATAAGGACTCATGTTTAGAATAATTTAAGAAATTACAGTGATCTAAGGATGTGAAAAAAGTAGGTCTTTCTCTAGAATTGATGACCTCTCCAGCCATGTGTATTTGGCTATGTTTACAGTACCAATATGAGTTCCCTCCTGTTGAGTGGGTCTTAATTCCAATTAGACAGCTTTGATTACCTCCAATATAAAAGTGCCACAACTGCACCAATAATAATAGTTTGCTGGGCCACTCATTGCTGACTATTAGGTTTTATAGCTGGGTAGGACCATTGATTGGTTTTCTCCCTTGGAAGCTTTCATGGTATTCTTTGATACCATGAGAGCCAGTCTTCAGGGAGGAGGCTTCCAGGTCAGCTCCAGCTCCATTGCTCTAAGTTCAGTATCCTAAGTGTGGCTTACCTTCAGCAATAGGGTCTTACCTTCAAGTTATTTGAGGCAATCAAGGACTGTGGCAATAACCTGTGCTATTCTGAGAGTCTCTTGAACTATCCTGACCAACCACTCAAAGGGAGGTTTATCCTGCCTGGCATCGTGCTTTTTGTTATAGAGCCCCTAGCTATACACATGCACTCTTATATTTATTGTATGTGTTTTTTCAGTAGGATTATTTTTTGGCTTTTTTGAGACAGCATCTCCCTGTAGCCCCAGCTGATCTGGAACTCTCTATCTAAACCAGACTGGCCTTGAACTCAGAGATCTGCCTGGCTCTGTCTCCCAATTTCTGGGATTAAAGGCATTTGCCACCACACCCTAATTCAGTGGGATTTTTTTTCTGAGAAATATTCTAAAAATTTATGAGCAGATCATGTACATTTCCCCCCTTGAAAAACAACTTTTTAAAATTTTTTTACATCCACTTCCCAGATAGCACCCTCCCATAACCTCCCTCTCCCCACTAGAGCCCTTATACTCTGATATCCCTGCTACTGTCTACGGTGTTGTTGACACCCCCAGCCATTCCCCACTACTTGCCCTTTTGGTGAATCTAGTCAGCCTATCTAGAGGTCTTGTTTTAGGAGGGTCAGCTGTTCCTCATCTAGCAGTAATCAGTTGTCTATATTCCTTTGGATAAGATTGGGGTCTGCTGTTCATTTTCCCAG
>NW_008360051.1:1097284-1113650 GCF_000622305.1 Nannospalax galili | reverse complement strand
CCAATATAATTTCATAAGAGTCCATATGTATAGCTAAAGGTTACATAACAATTCAGTGGGATTTTGAAGTAATACATCTCCCTATGGTTTTTCATACCATCTAAGCATTACTTATTTCTCTTCTCACTCTCTCTGTTTAACCCTCACTACTCTCTAGTTAAAATATTCCCCTTTTACCCCCTTAATAAATCTATCTCCTCCTATCCCCCTCTCTCAAGCTCCTTCTTACCCATTATCCACATGGTTCCTTTACAGTGTCCTGATTCCTGCAGTTACATCAGAATCTATACTCACACGTAGGGATTTGGAGCTAAGGTCCACAAATAAAAGAGAACATATGTTGTTTATTTTTCTGAGTCTATGTTATTTCACTTAGTATGACAGTTTCTAATTCCATCCATTTACCTGGAAAATTCATAATTTCATTTTTCTTTACCACTGAGTATAACGCCATTGTGTAAATATGCCACATTTTCATTATCAGCCATTCATCAGTTGGGGGACATTTATGTTCTTTCCATTTCTTAGCTATTTCTAAAAGAACAGCAATAAACATAGCTGTGCAAATAATAAACAAAAATGAGTGGTTCTGCAAACTAGTGTTATTGGTGCAATAGTGGCACTTTTATCTTGGGATTATTCAACAACTGTCTAATTGGAATTAAGGCCCACTCAATGAGAGGGAAATCATGAGTGGTACTCAAAATGATAAGAAAGAAAACCAGTATGTGATTCAACCTAACTGCACTGTCTATGAACAACAACAATGACCAGGCTAGCAAATAATCTCTACTTGTGCAGTAGTAGTACATTTATCTCAGGGGTAATCAACAGCTATCAAAATGGAATTAAGACCTGCTCAATGGGAATGAAGTCATGTGTGGTACTGTAAATATAACCAAATACACATGGCTGGAGAGGTCATAGATCTTAGAGAAAGACCTATTTTGCCACATCCCTAGACCAACATAATTTCTTACTTTATTCTAAACATGCAGCCTCATATATACAGACAAATCTACCTTTCACCCCTCATCAAAGAAACTTCCTTTTGCAACAGATGTAGATTATTACAGAGTTCCAGAAACTGGTCAAACACAAAAAATAAGTGTCTGTGAAACACTTAACCCTAAGTGACATATCTTCAATGTAACCTCTACACATAGGATGATCGAATCTTTAAACTCTCACCAAAGAAGTTTCCTTATACAGCAGATGCTCATTAATTCAGAAACCCGCAATTGGCCAATGTACAGAGAATAAAAGGTCTCAGAGTGCTTATCCATGATTAGGGCAACTATTTTAAACCTCTGTCTCTCAAGACTCAAGGATCATTGTGGAAGAGGAGGCAGAACGATTGTAAGACCAGAGGGGGGTGGATGAGCACAAGGAAACAGTCTTCCAGACAGCTGGTCAGTTGCTCATATGAACTCACAGCAATGGTGACAGCATGCACAAGTGCTCTACAGCTCACACCAGACAAAATCCCAGCATAGACATGGGGAAGTGGGTAAGAAATCCCAACCCAACCTAAGGAACTTTTGGCAATTGATGATTGCTGGGAGGGGGAAAGACGCTGTCTTTCAGGGATGGGACTCTTGGTGGGCCCAGTGGATGGACCTGCACTGAAGGACATTTGGGCACAGAAGTCAGACTCTATAGGCTGTGTTATATGTATAAGAGAGTACATTAAATCGGGCAGGGGGCAGTGAGGGGAGGCGTGGGTAGGAGAGGGGATCTAAATATCATCAAACTATATTGCATGAAAATTAAATAAAATCAAAATTTAAAACTGAACAAAGAAAAGTCTTAAATGCAATCAGAGGGGAGAAGTCTGATTGTTTTCAAAGGGAAAATAACAACATTGGCACATGACTGATCATCTGCAACAGTGGAAGCCAGGGAACAAGAGAGCTGTGGGTAAGCAGAGAAGAGAAATCAGGCTTCCAAATTCTAAACCTAGAGAAAAACATAACTAAGCTAATTCAGCTGTAATAAATTGCATTAATTTTATCCATACAAGTTAGTGAGTTTTACAAATTATTACAACTGTAAGATCACTGCCAGCACCACGGACAGAGCATGCCCAGCCTCACCCCAGCTGTTACCTCTGGCTACTTTGCAGCACTTCCCAGGCTCCACCACTGGTGCAGGACAACCACTGACAAACATTGTTACTGTTCTTTTCCTGTTTTTCTCCTATGAACGGCATCATATAGTGTTCAGTTTCTATGCGAATTTTTTCACTTTAATGTAATGGTTTTAGGCTGATTAAGGTCATATTATCAGTAGTTCCTTGGGTTGTATGAAATTATAATGCATTTTGTTGATTCACTCATAGACATTTATTTTGCTTCAAATTTTGTAATGCTGTCCAGAGAATTCAAGTTGATAGGACTCGTGTTTCATTTGATATCTTGAATGTGATGTCTGGATGACATGGTAAGTATGTGTTTACTTCTTTAAGGGACAATCTTCCAAAGTGTGGGCATAGGAGAGCCTACTGGCTTCATATTCTCTGCCACGCCTGTGCTCACAGTGATTTTACCATCTGTGCAGAGTTATCTCACTGTGGTTTTAGTTTTTCATTTTCCAAATGATGTAAAAAACGTCCATGACTGGTCACTGTTTCTGAAGTATCTCTTCAAATCCTTTGCCCATATTTAAATATGTCATTCTTCTCCTTTTTTATATACAGGTCCTTTTTCTGAAACATGTACTGTTTTATTCAATTTTATTCATCCCTATGGCTTGAATTTCTCCTTCTTAATTGTTTCTTTTAGGTGGCAAGAGTGATTTTTGGTTGTCAAGTTATGATTTTTTTCCTGTCTTGCTTTGTTTTGTGTTTTGTATCTATGAACAATCTCCAACTCAAAGTTACAAAAGACTTTACTCTAAACTTTTTTCTAAAAGTTTTATACTTTTAAATTTCCTCATTTAATTCTGTACTTCATTTCAAGGTCTTTATGTGCCTAGGGTAAAGTAAGGGTTAATCTGTGTTCCTTAAAAATAGATTTAAAAAGCCCTACCAAAAATTTCATCCAAACATATCTGAAAGCCTCCACCCATACGGGCTTATCATCTAATTATACACTTATCAAACATTCCAAACTTTTCACCTGCCTGAACAGGAGGGAAGCATGGTTGTTCCTGTTTGGGTTAGGACAAGTAACCCAAATTGTGACAACAAGAAATTATAGTAAATATCATTTGACTTAAGAAAATGTATGCTTCTTTTGAAATTCATTTTATAAGTCAATTAAATGATCAATTAATACAGCTTTGCAGGAACCCAGGTTGTCTTAACCGAGCAGCTCCACATGTCACAGGATCTTAAATCTGTTGTCTGGTCTTCTGAATCCAACCAGAAGTTAGGGAAAGAGAAAGGAGAGAGCTGTAACAGATCTTTATGGTCCAGTAAGATACATAACAATATAGGATTTATTCCCATAGCTAGACTTAATTACAGGGGAGGCTCCAGCGATCTGATAGGACTAGTTGGGAATGGAGGGGGACTAGCAGGAGTGGCAATGGGACCAGAGGTTAGAATGAGAGATAATTATGATCATAATATTACCTATATGCATGAGAGTATCAAAAAGAAAATACTGTGCCAAAGGGAAGACTCTTCTCACAAAAGATCACATTTTGCACAATTCCTTTTATACAAAAGATTCTGAATATGCAAATCCAGAGAGATAGAAAATAGATTTGATTGGTGATTGCTCGGGACTGGGGGTGGGGGGTCAGGGAGTAACTGTCATAAGAACAGGAGTTTCTCTGGGGCCTTGAAGAAGTTCTGGAAGATGATAATGGTTACAGTTTCACAACTTTGGGAACTTACTAAAAGTGCTGAATTATGCCAACTAAAAGTGATGGATTGTTTATATTTAAAAGTGAATGTTACAATAGCTAAGCTATATTTCTTTCAGTTGATAAAACATTCAGCTGTTGGAAAACAACCTGATTACAGGCCCAGGAGGCAGACAAAACGGTTTTTGGAAATGCATAGCATAAAATAAAGCCACCTTTCTAGTGCACATTTAGTGCACAGCTCCACGAGTTTCGACAAAGACCTATGATTGTGTGATCTGCACAAGGTATAGAATTTAAAAAAAAAAAAACACTCCATTTCCTCTTTGTAGCTGATCCCTCTGCCCACTCCCATCCCAACAGGGGATAACTGTGGATCTGTTTTTTGGGTTTCTCGCTTAAACGTGTCATATAAAGGAAACCAAGCCTTTTGAGTCTGCCTTCTTTCACTTCATTGAGTAAATCACTTGATGTTTCAGTCATGTTCTATGTCTATCAAGAAAGTTTTTTCTTCTGTTCCTGAGTTATAGTCTGTTATACATGACACCAAAAGCCCAGTTCATAAAGAAAATAATTGATGCACTTGACTTCAAAATTAAAAACTTCAACTCTTTGAAAGGCACTATTAAGACATTAAAACGCAAGCTACTATTAGGATAAATTCTTTCAAATAATGGATCTGATAAAGAACTTGACTCCATGACATAAAGAGCTCTTACAGCACAATATGTTTTAAAATTATTTAAGTAGTCAATATGTTTTTAAAATATTTAGTGAAATATGTCTGTTGGGGAAATCTGTGAAATTGAAATACCTGTTAGGCTAAAAAAAAAAAAAAAAACTGTGAGAATGATTACTTAAAGTAAGAGAGTTTTTATCACAAACAAATTTAAATTTTTTTAAAAAAAAAAAAAAAGACTGTGAGAATGATTACTTCAAGTCAGAGAGTTGTTATCACTAAGCAATTTCAACTGTGTCCTAGATTCCAAAAGCAAAGCCATACAAGAGCATACATGGATGTGAATAATCACACGAAACTTGCTATCACTAGTCATTGGGGAAATGAAAATGTGATATCACGAGTCACCTAATACAATGCCCATGATTTTTTAATTGACAAGACTAAGTGCTCACCGGTATGCAGAACACCTAGAGCCTGCCTCACTTCCTAGTGGGAATACAGACTGCACATCCACTTCATTCGGACAATAATTTGGCAAGTTTTGGCAAGCTAACGTACACTTACCAAATGATCCAGCAATTTCATTCTCATATATTTACATACATGAAGCAAGAATTTGGTTTTACATATGAAAACACCTATAGCCACACATCCCTGTTCTTTGATAGGCTCCATTGAGAGATTAAAAGGTAACTTACACAGTAGGATAAAATGTTTTTCTAGCACTCAGGAAGCTGAGTTAAGAAGCTGAGCCTTATCTAGGCTATATGACTGAAAAGTCAGATTCAGTCTCAGTAAAATACCTACAACTATATTATAGCAGCCTGGTGCTGCTATAATAAATAAAGTGTCCTTGTGTTGGGGAAAGGACACTCAAAACTATCATTTTTCAAAGCAAGGCAATGAACAGCATCTGAGTTTGGTATATGACAAGTCTTCTTGATCTCATATTAAACCACTATCTTTGTTCTACACTGTCATTTTATAAAGTTTACTAGTTTGTTTTCATTTTCTCAATACAATGAACTATCAGTTAGTCCTCTGTGAGGAAATAGTGGGAAAAGAACAGAGCTGATGTCTGTGGGGTGAATACATGAGATTGAAGTATCTATTTGGCTAAAAAAGAGTGTAAGAAAGATTGCTCCAAATGAGACAGTCAGTAATTGGCACTAAGCAATTTTAACTGTGTCCTAGATTCCAAAAGCAAAGTCAATACGGAGCACAATTCCTCTTTAAAAGCCCAAGGAAGGTATAATTGAATGCTGAGCTCTTACAATGCATATCCATTTCCCAGCACCAGGTAAAAGTTGTGTCCAAAGCATTCTTAGAAAAAATAGGTCGATGGACACATTTCAATAACAGTATTTTTAGTGAGGCACTCAAGAATCCAACTTCCTCAAACAGAGACCTAAAATTATCTGACATTAAAGAAACGCTTTACGGTTTGATGTTATTCAAATTAGCCTCTTAATTTTTAACTATTTGATGTTATTTTATACTTCACTTTTAATTTCTGAACTATTTTTTAAAATCTCATTTTAATTCTTCATAATGTTTTGTAGAAGTGTACATTATGTATTGGAAAAGGAAACTCTAGTCTGTGGTTGGTTATAAAAATGCTGACAGGACCTACCTAATCTAATGTTTTCTAGGATCCTGGGGAGGTGTAATATAAAAATTCAATGGGGAGGACAAAAGACAAAAGGAAGCTGATGGAAGAATGAGCTGAACTACATTCAAGGGCCATCAAATGTGCTAGGGAGATTGCTCGGTGCATACAGTGCTTGCCGTGCAGCGTGAGGTCATGGGTTTGGATTCACAGCACTCACATAAAAGCTAGGCATTGTGGAACACACCTGTAACACCAGTGCTAGGGAGGCAGACACAGAAGGATCCATGGAGCTTGCTGGCCAGTCAGTCTAGCCAGAACAGTAAGTACCAAGTTCAGTAAGAGAGACCCCATCTCAAAAACAAGGAAGAGGTCTAAAGAGATCTCATGGCTCAGTAGCTATGAGTAGTTCCTGCTTTTGCAGAGGACCCTAGTTCAGTTCCCAGATCCTCTGTTGGGAATTTCATAACAGCTTGTAACTCCAGCTCCAGAGGATTCAATTGCCTCTTCTGAACTCCATAGGCATCCGCATTCATGCGCACATGCCCACACATGGGCACGCATGTATGCACATAATTTAAAAAGAATAAATCTTTTAAAAAAAATACTGTAGAGAACAATAGAGGAAGATACCTGAGGTCAATCTCTGACCTCAGCACATGTATGATGAGTACATACACACATATATAAATACACACACACACACACATAAATGATTTAGGGCAACATTCTGAAGCTAGGGGATCAATTTTGAATGCTAGATTTTCCACAGCAAAATGTGTGAATTAAAAAAGATAAAGACCAGAGCTTGAGAGATGGCTGCATGGGTAAGAGTGCTTGCTGCATGGGCATGACATGATGAACTGCGTTCAAATCTCCAGAACCCATATAAAACAACAGGCATGGTTGCATGTGCCTGTAATTCCAGTGCTGTAGCAGGCAGAGATAGGCGTATTGCTGGGGCTTGCTGGTCACCAGCCTAGTTTCAGGTTCAGTAAGAGACCCCTGTCCCAAGGAAATAAGGTGAAAAGTGACACCTGGCATCCTCCTCTGGCCTCTTCAAGAATACATTGGCATGTAGGTAAGCACACACAACACATACTCATACATATACACAAACATACACATACACTTAAAAATTATTTGGTTCTAATGTCTGCTTTATTCCAAGAAAAAAGAAGTAAAAGAAACAGACCACCAACTCTGGCAGGAGGCTGAAATGGAGCATCTCAGTGGCCATTATCAAACCTCTGCCCAGAGCAATCATGCTCAGGTAGCATCAGGAACCAGGTTGCAGACAGATGCTCTGCACATCCATAAGGCCATCATTAAAGATACACTGGGGGCTGGGAGTATGCATCAGTGGTAAATTTCTTGCTCAGCTTGAGCAAAGCCCTAGGTTCCATCTCTAGAAACTGAAAACAGGAAATAGGTATCTAATGGTGTATAATAAACCAGTCATGATGACATACATCTGTAATCCCAGCATTCTGGAGACTGAAGTAGGAGGACTGTGAGTTCTAGGCTATTTAGGATTAGCTAATCAAAAGTAAACAAATAACTAAATAAGGGGGCTGTGAAAGTAGCTCAGCAGTTAGGAGCAGATGTGGTTCCCAGCATCCACACTGGAAGGCCCACAACTTCCTGTGGCTCTAGCTCCAGGGGCATCTAATCTTTCTGATGTTCGTGGGCACCTGCACTCGGGTGCATATAATCATACACAGACATGCACAGGTACACATAATTTAAAATAAAATAAATCTTTAGTTAAGTGCCTGCCACATGAAGGCCCCTGAACCGACATAGGAAAGCTGAGTATGGCAACACAAGCTCACAGTCTCAGCACAGGGGAGGCAAAGATAGGTAGATCCCTGGGGTTAAGTGGCCAGAAGGCCTAGCGCCATGGGTGAGTTCCAGGCCACTTAGAGACCCTGTCTCAAAGAAATGAAAATGACACCTAAGGTATAACACCTGAGGTTGTCTTCTGGAAATGAAGCAAGCAGGTGCACTTACCTACATGCAGGCAATACACACGAGAGAGAGAGAGAGAGAGAGAGAGAGAGAGAGAGAGAGAGACTGACTCTGGCAATATGGTTCCAGGCCTCAGTCTCTCAGGGGATCCTATAAGTGAGCATTTCAAGTTGACAGCCCTGACATCAATTAGAACAAAGAAGATAAATTGCAGCTTGTTTAAAATCACAAGGACTCCCATTTTACCAAAAACGGAGAACTTTATACAGGAGGGGGAACTGAGCTACAGAAAGCCAGGTCTCTCACATCTGACTCCCTGAGTCTCAAAATCTTCCATGGCCAGGAACAATAGCTCTTAGAATTGCAATGTTTATTGCCACTTAGTATTCAGCTAAAAGCAGACAGTATTCAAGTATTTACTTAGACTATATACATGGTAAACAGCTCTCAGAAAATGTCACTCAAAGCCATCTTGAACTTTTATTCACCAATAAAACAAGTTCAGATTTTTAACAGCCAGAGTTACTCCTTAACCACTTCTAATTTCTTAGTTTTATTTCTATAACATAGCTAGAAATTAATTGTATTATATAAGCAGTTAAAATGGGTCATGGGTCACAGGCAATAAATCCCATTTCTGCAGTTTGAAGATTTGTATTCTAAGGGCAGAAGTTGATAGTATAGGCTAGCACACTCTCTTTTGACAACTTTTACATATCAACTGCATCAACTTATGGTTTTCTCCACAGACAAAACATTGGAGTATTTCCTACCATGATTAACTTTCTTTTTTTATTTATTATTTTTATTTTTATGTGTATGAGTGTATTGCCTACAAGTATGTGAGTGCACCCATGTCGTGAAATGCCATGGAGGTCAGAAGAGGGCGTCGGATTCCCCTGGAACTGGAGTTAAGGACGGCTGGTAGCCACCATGTGGGTGCTGGGAGTCAAACTCAGGTCCTCTGTAAGAGCAGTCAGTGCTCTTAACCACTGAGCCATCTCTCCACCCCCATGATTAACTTTCTTTTAGAAAATATTAGATAAGTGCTGAAAGTATGTGGTAGAGCATTTGCCTAGTATGCAAGAAGCCCTGGATTAGGAAGAAACAGAGAGAGACAGACAGAGACAGAGAGAGACAGACAGAGACAGAGAGAGAGAGAGAGAAAGTTGTGAAACCATATAAGTAGACATTAACATAATTCACCAGAGGGACCACTATTTTCTTTTAGTTTCTTAAACGTTTTTGTATATTATATATATATATATGGTGTGTGTGTGTGTGTGTGTGTGTGTGTGTGTGTGTGTTTGCATGTGGGTGTGCACGTGAAGGTCAAAGAACAACTTGGAGAACTTGGTTCTCCCCACCATGTGGGTCCTGAGGATCAAACTCAGGTCATCGGGCTTGTCGGAAAGTGCCTCTACTTGCTGAGCCATCTCACTAGCTCTGGTGAGGATGACTCTTTTTATTGACTAAAACATTGTATTTTTTATTGACTAAATCAACTCTGTTCCATTCTGAGGTGCCTCAAACCATAAGGTTCATGACAGTTTTTTGAAGTCAGTAAATTTGAACTCCTCTCTCTTAGTAACATCTTGAACTAGTATCTTCTTTAGCGATTTATTTTTCTCTTACATTTTACTTTCTCATCAGTAAAAATAAATTTTTAATTGTTTGATTTTCAATTATTTATTTAGAGTTACTGGTGCCAGAAATTGAAGTTGGTGCCCCGTGAATTCTAAGCACATACTTCACTGAGCTATACCACCAGCACCCCCAGACACAATCTTAATTCGTACCTCACAGCCAAACAAGTCAAGACAGATCCTTATATCTTTCTCTCTTTCAGACACTTGAAGGAAGCTCATTTCAACACTTTTTCACCTTTTTAAGCATCCAGTCCAAAGCAGCTTGTGCCGCTTTTCAAACAGAATTCTATTTGTACCAAGCAATAAGATGCTCTGCAGACTTCAGTGCCATTTTTAAGCTTTTAAGGATTAGTACTAAACAGGTTACAGGATTTGCATTTCAAACTTAGGCCAGCATGAATGAGTCAAAAGACAAGAAGCAGGCTCAGGGCGATGGTGCTATGGGTAGAGTACTGCACAAGCATGAGGACCTGAATTCAGAGATGGGGTCTGCATAAAAGCCAGGAGCAGCAGCACAAAACAATGCCTGCACCTTCATAATATTTTTCCTTGATTTCTACATTGACTCCTGATATTAAGATGATCTTTCTGTGAATTATCTGACACTCCTTCCCCCCATTCTCATAACTGATAAAAAAATACACTATAATGCTGTTATTGGTAGTGTGCTGGGTAGCTTTAATTCTCAACTTGACACACCTGGGTTGAGGGAGCCTCAATTGGGGAATTGCCTCCATTGGACTGGCCTGTGGCCACGTCTGTGGGGCATCTTCTTGATTGTTGAGTGATATGGGAGGGCCCAGCCCACTGTGGGTGGTTCCACCTCTGGGCAGGTGGGCCTGTGTTGCATAAGAAAGTAGCTTGAGCAGGGGCCAGGGGAGCAACCTGGTAAGCAGCGTTCCTCCATGGCCTGTGCTCCAGCTCCTGCTCCAGGTTCCTGCCCTGAGTTCCTGCCTTGGTCTCCCTTAGTGATGAACTGTGACTTTGGAGACATAAGCCAAATAAATCCTTCCTCCCCAAGTTGGTGTTGGTCAGAGTGTTTTATCACAGCAATTGAAGACAATCTAGAACATGTAACATATCCAGAAAAAAGATGGGGCCATTTGTGAGAGAGGACCTAGTTCTAGGACTCCAGCAGAATCCTGATGTCCTCCCCTCTCAGTTGAACCTTCTAGTGAATCCCTTTTCCTATTTCTACCTTCTACAATGCTAGGTGTCCCCTCCCCAGCACATTATCTGGAAAGTGGTAAAGATCATTATGAACTAATTTGTGTCTTCTTAAAACGAATCTATTGAAGGCTAAACCCCCAATGTGACTGTTTTTAAACACGGTCATTCAATGGTGTCATGAGGATGAACTCTCATCCGATGGCACTATGCATGCATGGAGAAAAGACGATGAGGACACAGGGAAAAGTCAGCCACTTGCAAGCCAAGGGGAGTGGCCCTTACTCTGCAGAAGTAAGCCTGCTAACACCTTGATGGGCTTCCAGACTTCGAACCATGAGAATAAAAGAAAAAATAAATAGTAAATGTCTGTTGTGTTGGATGTGTAGCTCAATGTGTAGCCTGCCTAGTCTGCGTGAGGGACTGGGTCCAATACCTATCAGCACCAAAATCTATCTGCATTTTTATCTCTATATACTGATATAAATAGTGACACATACAGAGAGAGAGAGAGAGAGAGGTATTTAGTTGTGGTGCTCTAATATAGGGGCTTCACCCAGCTTTGGAGTCATTGAGTTCTTTCAACATATGCAAACAGCCCAGCCCATGTCTGCTTACCACCCATCTCCATCGGAGCCGGGGCCTCCCGCTTTTCCAGGATTCTCCACAAGGTGATTTCTGTATGATTGTCCTCTTCCCATAGGCAATTGGATTTAACTCTTTTACTCTGCCAACTCAATTTCTATTTTAGTCCTTGTGATTGGAGCTAACTTACCACTTGATGCTATTCTAAAACATGAGTTTTGAATTTCTAGTTTCTGTGCTTAAAAAGAAAGGAAAATGCTATTGTGTACTCTAATAACTTAAAATCAGAAATCCTCTAAGTTTTCAGGTCACACAGAGCGGGGATGGGGACTCATCCCCAGTGACTTGTTCTATATGTGTTCTGTGTTAGGCTGTTCCTGGGCTGTATTTCTGTGATAAATCTAATAAGGACACCATTTTCTTGAGTTCTGTGAACTGTCCTTGCAAATTCCGGGGCAGATAGCAGGAATCCCTGATTTATTGTTGGTCATTCAGAAGCACAGGTAACAACCTGGAATTGCTCATTAGAGACAGGCAATGTCAGAACTGAGTTCACTGTAGGAAAGGGCTGGTATCAGGAAACTGGTCAGCATGGGAGCACACACACACACACACACACATGCGCACACACACAGTCACAGGTGTGTCTATGATGAGTACAAATGCAGTGACAGCAAATTCTCTTTTCTGTACTTATTTGGTGCCACAGGTAAGCTTTAGAAGAATAGATCTGCTCACAGCCACATGGCTCTGGAAGAAAATGGACAAAATTGGAGGGGGGGGTGATTCTGTGGTGGCTGTTGGATCACCCACAGGATGGAGCAGCAGTTGTGCTATACTCAGTTACTGAAGGAACAAAGTTACCAGAGGAGGGCTGGAAACACAGCTCAGTGGTAGAGCACAACCAAGCAAGGCCCTAAATTCAATTCCTAGCACTGAAAAAAAAAAGTTACTGCAGAAATTTAGTAGCGAATCACTAGAATCACTAGATATATAAAGGAATAAAAACGAATATGAAAAACACAAAAATAATCAATCCTTGGTGCTTCCTGTCTGTGTCATACATAAATTAAAAATAAAACAAAGTGCTTATCAGCTCCTAGGGCGAGCTTGGATTTCCATAACTGAGCTTCAGTCACAGCCTTAAAGCCACGGCCCAAGGGAATAACTAAAGGGGACAACAGAAAGTCCTAAGAGCTCAGTCACCAAGAAGGCAACCCACACGAGGCAAAACTAAGACTGAAGCCAGGTGTAGAGACTGTGGGCATAGCTTTCATCTGAAGCTTGGTATTTAAATCATCTAAGGCCTGGACACACCCAGACATACATTCCTTAACCTAAATTATCTTTTAATTCGATAGCTATCGTGGCACACGCCTTTAATCTCAGCACTCTGGAGACAGAGGCAGGGAGATCTCTGTGAGATGAGGCCAGCCCTGGCTATATAGCAAGTTCCAGGCAAGCTTGGGCTACTGTTTAATAAAACCCAACAACATAAAATTAATTAATTAATTAATTAATTAAATTATCTTCTAGGAAAAACTCCAGGGTACTGGGGAGATGGCTCAGAGGTAAAGTAAGAGCAGTGATTGCTCTTACAGAGGACCTGGGTTTGGTTCCTAGCATTCACTTTGCAGCTAACAACTGTCCCTTAATTCCAGTTCCAGGGGATCCAATGCCTTCTTATGGCCTTTGCAGGCATTGCACACATGTGGTGCACTTACATGCAGGCAAAACACTCATACATATAAAATAAAAGTAAGTAAAATCAGCACCCTGTTCCCCTTCTAGCCTTAGGCACAAGCCCACTTTTGCTCTTAGCACCCCAGATCTCTGGATTACCCTCTTAATCCAGAGCTGCCCACTGCACCCTGATCCCCTGCACTCAGAACAGCTCAACTTTTCAGTCTAGTTTGTTGGACCCTTCACAAGATGTCTCCACCCCAACCTTGCCTTGGATTTCTGAGACCAGGCTTCTTCCCCAGTAAGTCTGATCCTATCCTACCCACTGTGCCTTGACTCCCCTGGAGCCTGAGCAACTCCAATTTCTCCAACTCCACACCCTGTTTTGCTTCTAGCCTTGTGCACAGACCTGCTTTTGCTCCTACCACCCCAAATCTCTGAACTACCCTCTTAGCCCCCCATGGTGTGTGAACGCTCCAATTTGCAGAAGAGGATGTGGAAAGATTGTAAAATCCAGGGCTGGTTCATGAATGTAAGGAGGTGGAGGCTTCCAGGCCACTGGAGGCTTACTCATGTAAGCCTGTGACAGTGGTGGTGTTGAGTGTGGGACTCATGTCAGCTCAATTAAACAAGGACCCAGAGGGGAGGTGAGAAATAGGTGGCCAGCCAGCACAAGATTGAGAACTATTTAAGACTGATTGCTGCTGGGTGAGGGAGAGTATGACTTACATATAATCACTGGATGGCCTGACTAGACTCCAGTGGATGCATTACATGGAAGGATATTTGGGTATAAACATCTGAATGAATAGGATTCAGCATGTATGGCAGAGTGCATAGGGTTCAGTTGGGGGATAGGGAGAAGCATAGATGGGAGATGGGGTCTGGATTTGAGTGGGAAATGTATGAAATTTTAAAAGCTCAAAAAATAAAAACAGGAATGGAATATGCAGGAAATTTGGGACACCATGAAAAGACCAAATTTACACATCATGGGCATAGAGGAAGGAGAAGCATATCAGGATAATGGTATGGACCAGATCTTCAATAGGACTGTAGAAGACAATTTCCCAAACTTAAGGAAAGTCATACCTGTATGAATACAAGAAGCACATAGAACACCAAAAAGACAGGACCAGAAAAGAATTTCTCCATGGCACATCATAATAAAAACATTAAATGCACAGAACAAAAAGAGAATACTGAAGTCTGCAAAAGAAAAACAAGTCACATATAAAAGAAAACCCATCAGAATTACAGCTGACTTTTTAGTGTAAACAATGAAATCCAGAAGAGTCCAGACCAAAGTACTCCCAGTTCTAAATGACCACAGATGCCAACCCTGAATAATTTACCCAGCAAAAATTTCTGTTGTAGTTGAAGGGAAAAGAAAAATCTTCAACAACATAAATAGGCTGAAAGAATTCACGTTCACAAACCAGCTCTTCAGAGAATTCTTGAAGTAATACAAAGAGCTGAAGAAAGGAATGACTATACCCCAGGGGCAAGAGAAAGAAGCCAAACAAAAGTATAACTGTGCAAACAAAGCTAGACCAAAAATGCAAACAGAAATTAAAATGACAGGAATCAATACACATCTTTCAATAATAACTTTAAATATCAAGGGACTGAATTCCCTAGTCAAAAGACACAGGTTAGTTGAATGTATTAAGAAACACAATCCATCTTTTTGTTGTCTACAAAGAAACCCATCTCACCTTCAAGGACAAGTACTACCTTAAGGTGAAAGAATGGAAAAAATATATACCAAGCAAATGATACTAAGAAAAAAGCAGGTGTTGCAATTCTAACATCTGACAAAAGAGAATTCAAACTAAAACTAATCAGAAGAGATAAAGAGGGCCACTTCATTCTGCTCAAAGGAAAATTGACCAAGAAGATATTGCAATCATTAACATATATGCACCAAATTCTGGTGCACCCAACTTCATAAAAACAACACTACAGGACTTTAAGGCACAGAGTAATCCCAACTCAGTAATAGTAGAGGACTTCAATATCCCACAGTCTCCATTATATGGGTCAACTGGATAAAGTATAATAAACAGAGAGACATCTGAATTAAACAATATCATACATCAAATGGACCTAATAAACATCTACCAAATATTCCACCTAAGCACCAAAGAATATAATTTCTATTCAATATCCCATGAACTTTCTCCAAAATTTACACATACTGGGGCACAAAACAAACCTCAAAAATTGCTAAAAGTATGAAATAATCCCATCTATTCTATCAGACCACAATGGAATAAAGCTTAAAATCAACATCAAAAAAAGCTCTAAGTAAATGCATGAACTCATGGAGATTAAACAACACACACCTGAATGATGAATGGGTCAAAGAAGAAATTAAGAAAGAAATAAAAGTATTCCTAGAATTAAATAAAAAGGACAATACAACACAACAAAACCTCTGGGACACTTTAAAAACAGTCCTAAGAGGGAAGCTTACAGCTCTAAGTGCCTACATTTTCTTGAAAGGCAACAACAAATGAAACCCAAATCCAATAGATAAGAGGAAATAACAAAGATCAGAGCAGAAATTAATGAAATAGAAATAAAAAAAAAACATGGTGCATGCCTTTAGTCCCAGTACTCAGGAGGTAGAGGCAGGAAGATCTCTGTGAGTTTGAGGCCAGCCTGCTCTACATGGCGAGTTCCAGGCCAGCTGGGGCTATAAGGAGACCCTGCCCCAAAAAGACCAAAAAAAGGAAAAGAAATTTAAAAAAAAATACAAAGGCTCAATGAATCCAAGAGCTGGTCTTTTGAAAAGATAAACAAGATAGACAAACACTTAGCCTAGTTAACCAAAAGAAAGAAAGAGCAACTCCAACTGAAAAAAATCAGAGATAAAAGTGAAAACATCCTTTGATCAGAATGAAGTGGTGCTCTTTATCTCTTCTGATCAGTTTTAGTTTAAAGTCTATTTTGCCAGATATTAGAATTGCTATACCCGCTTTTTTCTTAGTAACATTTGCTAGGTATATTTTTTTCCATCCTTTCACTTTAAGATAGTGTCTGTCCTTGAAACTGAAATGAGTTTCTTGCAGACAACAAAAAGATGGGCCATGTTTCTTAATCCATTCAACTAGTCTATGTTTTTTGACTGGGGAGTTCAGTCCATTAGTATTTAAATTTATTAATGAAAGATGTGTATTGAATCCTGTCATTTTTATTTCT
>NW_008360051.1:1093444-1096988 GCF_000622305.1 Nannospalax galili | reverse complement strand
TTCTATATGCTTCTTGTATTTGTATGGGCATGTCTTTCTTTAATTTTGGGAAATTTTCTTCTATAATTCTGTTGAAGATCTGTTCCATACCATTATCTTTAGATTCTTCTCCTTCCTGTATGCCTATGATTTTTAAATTTGGGGTCTTTTTATAGTGTCACACAATTCCTGTATATTCCATTCTTGTGCTTTCTTAAATTTTTCATAATCTTTGCTTGAGTGGTCTAGTTCGTCCACTTTATCTTTCAGTCTTGATATTCTGTTTTCCATTTCATTCACCTATTGGTGAGGTGTTCTCCTGTCCTTTTTAATTGGCTTACTGAGTGTTTCACTCCCTTCTTCATTTCAGCCTGAGTATTCTTCAATATTTCTAACTCGTTTTTTAATTCATTTAGAAGTTTATCCCTATCTTCCTTCAGTTCTTTGATTTCTTTGTGTTCTTTAAATTTACTGAATTCTTTGATCGTGTTTATAATTGTTCTTTTGAGTTCCATGTCCTGCATTATCTCTAGGGGGTTCTCATTGTACTCCTCTAGAGGACTATTTGTATTTGGTAGGGATATGTTATTTTGGTTTTTCATGTTATTATTTTTTCTCTGTGATTTTGACATGTGAATTTCTTTTGTAGTTTCTGATTCTTGTGTGAGACTCTAGTCTTCAAGTTTGGGTCTGCTTGTTTTTGTGAACTTTATGTGTCTTTGTGGTTTACTTTTGGGGCATGAAAAGCTGGTTCCTCTAAGCTTCTGGTTCTCTCTTTTGAGTTTATATTGGAGTGGCCAGATTGCTTTTGTCTTCAGGAGTTCCCACAGAGGCCCAAAACAGATGCAGATCAGATGCTCTCAGGCTTTCTCCTAAGGTCTGGGTCCCTCCAGGAAAGATTTTGGCCTCAGGAATTTGGGGGTTGGACTGGCCTGGGAGCCAGGCCCAGGAAAGATACTGGTCTAGTGCAGGGGGGGGTGGGGGTTGAGCCAGCGACCCCTGTGCAATGATGATTGGGGATGAATAAGTGCACCATTTGCCAGCCCATGCCGCCCCCAGTATGGGGGACAATCAGACACAACTGGGAGCCTAGTCAAGCAGGGATTCATTTATTGTAGGTGTTACAGACCTTATAAAGGCACCTGGAAATCCCCCTCCCCCTCTGAGGGTATATCTTAAGGATAGTCACACGCTGATCATGCACTCCTCAGCAGTGCAGAAGTATCCTTCAGACTTTTAAAACAAGTCAGGCCATGCTCCAGTAACTTCCTCTCGGACCTCTGCAAGGTGGGGACTTTAGGTCCCCACAGTCTAGGGCAGCTGGTGGCCGTGACACCCAGAGATGCAAAGGAAGATGGGGGCAGGAAATGGCCCCAAGGGCTCCTGGGGACTGCACTGAGGAGCTGGGTTGGTCTGAATGCAAAGGACCAGGAAGGGGAAAGGTCAGCCCCAGAGTCCAGGAAAGAGGCTGATGGGTTGTGCAGATCCAGGGAAGCAGAGGGAGGTGAGGGTGGGGCCAGGCTCAGAGAGCCCCTGGGGACCCAAGAAGGAACTGAGTTGGTCTGGATGCAAAGGATCAGGTAGCAGTGGTGGTTCCCCAGGTGTCTGGGGTGCCAAGACAAGGAATGGGACAGAACCCAGGCTAGGGGGAGAGACCGGCAGGGGAGATGGGAGGGTGAACAAGGCTGGGGGAGTCAAGGTGTGGAGGGTGTGACTAACCTACCCCAGAGAGAAAGGCCTTCAGGTTGTGCAGGCCCAGGGAAACAGAGGGAGGTGAGGATGGGGCCAGGCCCAGAAGCAGCACTCCTGGGGATCCAAGAAGGAACTGTGTTGCTCTGGGTGCAAAGGATCAGGAAGCAGTGGTGGTTCCCCAGGTGTCCAGGAGGCCAAGACAAAAAAAAAGTGAAAACATCACAAGAGACAACAAAAAGATTCAGAACATTATAAGGGAATACTTTAAAAACTTATACACTATTAAATTTGAAAACCTAAAAGAAATGGATGGATATCTAAAATCATGGGAATCACCAAAGCTAAAACCAAGAAGAAATCAACAGCTTAAATAGACCCATAACATATGAGGAAATTGAAATAGTAATATAAAACCTCCCAACTAAAAAAAGGCCAGATGGATTTACAGCAGAATCTACCAGACATTTAAAGAAGATCTACAACCAATACTACTTAAATAATTTAAAAAGATAGAAACAAAGGAAGAATTTCCAAATTCCTCCCAAATTAGCATCACTCTAATACCAAAACCAGTTAAAGATAATCATAAAAGAAAACTATAGACCCTTGTCCTTAATGAATATAGATGGAAAAATTCTCAACAAAATATTTGCAAACCACATACAGATACACATCAAAAAGATTATCCACCATGATCAAGTCAGCTTTATTCCAGAGATGCAGGGATGATTCAATATACATAAGTCAATAAATGCCATAAATCATATAAATGGACTCAAAGAGAAAAGTCACATGGTCATTTCCACAGATGCAAAAAAAGGCCTTTGACAAAATTCAACATGCATCTATGTAAAAAGTCCTAGAGGGAATTGGACTGGAGGGAACATACGTCAACATAATTAAAACTATATACAACAAACCCACAGTCAACATCATTCTAAGTGGAGAAAAACTGGAAGCATTTCCATTAAAATCAGGAACCAGAAAAGGCTGTCTGCTATCTCCACTCATTTTTAATATAATGCTTGAAAGTCTTGCTAGAGCAGTAAGACAAGAGAAGGAAATTAAAGGAGTACTAATTGAAAAGGAAAAGGATGGGGCTGGAGATGGCTCAGCAGCTAAGAGCACTGTCTGCTCTTGCAGATGACCCACCTTCAATTCCCAGCACCCATATGGTGACTGACAACCATCTGTAACTCCAGTTCCAAGGAATCCAAGGCCTTCTTCTGACATCCACAGGTATTGCACAACATGAGTGCACCTACCTACATGCAACTGATACACACATACACATAAAATACAAATAATAAAACATTTTTTAAAAAGATGAGGTCACCCAGCACCCATATGGTGACTGACAACCATCTGTAACTCCAGTTCCAAGGAATCCAAGGCCTTCTTCTGACATCCACAGGTATTGCACAACATGAGTGCACCTACCTACATGCAACTGATACACACATACACATAAAATACAAATAATAAAACATTTTTTAAAAAGATGAGGTCACGCTAGCCTGCACTACTATCCTCAGGCCTCTTGGGGTAAGTCTATAGTGCAGCTCTCTGCGCCGGGACTCCCTAAGCCTCATTCACCCTTCCACCCCACCCACCACCCCCCTGCCCCCCCGCCTGGCATTCTATACTCTAGCTTGGACCCTGTGCCATTCCTAGTCTTGGGGCCCCAGACACCTGGGGAACCAATACTGCTTCCTGACCCTTCTCACCCAGAGCAACCCAGTCCCTTTCTTGGGCTCCAGGAGCACCACTTCTGGTCCTGGCCCCGCCCTCACCTCGCTCTGCTTCCCTGGGCCTGCACCACCGGCTAACTCTCCTAGCCTGCACTACTATCCTCAGGCCTCTTGGGGTAAGT
>NW_008360051.1:1058605-1087751 GCF_000622305.1 Nannospalax galili | reverse complement strand
TCAACTAAAAATTTACAGCCAATTTTGAAAGAGATGCATCCTACCTCAGGAAACCGTTATTGAATATTTCAATTGTGTTGTAATGATATGCTTCTTCTAAATATGTTGTTATTAAATAAATCATTTTTAAAAATTAAAAAAAAAAAGATGAGGTCACAATATCCCTTTTTGAAGAGATATGAAATTATAACTAAAAAATGCCAAACATCCCACCAGAAAACTCCTAGACATAATTAACACTTTCAGTAAAGTGGCAGGTTATAAAATTAATCTACAAAAATCAGTAGCTTTTCTATATACCAATAACAAGTAATTGGAGAAAGAGTACACGGAAACGCTCCCACTCACAATAGCCTCAAAAAGAAATATCTTGGAATATATCCGACTAAAGACATTAAAGACCTCTACAATGAAAAAAAAACTTTTTATTGAGCTTTTAAAATTTCATACATTTCCCACTCACATCCAGACCCCCTCCCCCATCCATGCTTCCTCCTATCCCCCTACCAAACCCGACACACTCTGTCACACATGCTGAGTCCTGTTCATTCAGGTGTTTGTACCCAAATGTCCTTCAGTGCAAATGCGTCCACTGGAGTCTAGTCAGCCCATCCAGTGGTTGTATGCAAGTCACACTCTCCCTTATCCAACAGCAACCAATCTCAAATAGTTCTCGATCTAGTGCTGACCCTCAACCTATTTCTCACCTCCCTTTTGGGCCCTTGTTTGAATGAGCTGACATGGGTCCTGCATTGGACGCCACTGCTGCTGAAAGTGCACATGAGCAAGCCTCCACTGGCCTGGAAACCACCTCATATGTTCATGAACCAGCCCTGGCTCTTACAATCTTTCTGCCTCCTCTTCCTCAATGGTCCCTGAGCTGTGAGTGGGTGAGGTTCCATATAGGAGTCCCATCCTGCACTCTACAGTCTCTTATTCTCCAAAACTTGGCCAATTGAGGCCTTCTGTGTATAATGCACTCTGATGTACATGGAAGCCTCACTGGTGAGAGTTGAGGGGTACATTATTCCTCTCTCTACCTCTTATTCTACTATGTTCTATGAGCCTTGGTTGTACAGATTTGACTGCAGATGTGTCACCTAGTACTAGGCAGCTCCCAGGTGCATGTTGTCTATGCCTGACCAGATGTGCAATTCTGCAGTAGCCTCCATCAGAGTCCTGGCTGAGTAGGTCTGTCTGCCTGATTCTAAGGGTGGGAATTTGGCAGAGTCCTGGCTTAGCAGATCTGTCTCCCTAATCCTGAGGCTGGAAATTGGCCATGAAGGGGCCGCCTTGGTGAGGACTTTGGGATCTATGGTAGGGTGGGTGGTTAATCTGGTTTGGGAAGGTAGTCCAAGGATTTGGGGTTAAGGAGTAAGAGCCAGCTTGTGATAGAGGCCTGTGGGGACAGTGATGAGAGGAATCTACAATGAAAAATTTAAATCTTTAAAGACAGAGATTGAGGAAGACACCAGAAGACTGAAGGACCTCCCATGCTCATGGATTAGAAGAATTAATATTGTGAAAATGACCATCCTATCAAAAGCCATTTGTAGATTCAATGCAATCCTAATCAAAATCCCCATGACATTCGTAACAGGAAAAAAATCCTTAAATTCATATGGAAGCACAAAAGACCCCAGATATCCAAAGCAACCCTGAGCACAAAGAGCAATGCTGGGGTGGGGTGTAATACTATACCAGATTTCAAACTGTATTACAGAGCTATAGTCATAAAAACAGCATGGCATTGGCACAAAAATAGACACATAGATCAATGGAATATCATTGAAGACCCAAACATGCGTAAACACAATTTCAGCTACCTGATATTTGACAAAGGGGCCAAGAACTCTCACTAGAGGAAAGGGCATCTTCAGTGAATGGTCCTGGGAAAACTGGATCTCCACCAGTAGAAGAATGAAACTAAATCCTTATCTTTCACCCTGCACAAAAGTCAACTTCAAATGGATCAAAGACCTCAATGTGAAACTGGAAACTCTGAAACTGCTAGAAGAAAACACTGGCAGTAACTTACAAGATCTAGGGTAGGAAAGGACTTTCTAAATTGGATGCCAGTTGCTCAGGAATTATGGTTAACAATCAACAAGAGGGACCTCTTTAAACTAAAAAGATTCTGTACTGCAAAAGAAACTACCAAGGAAGTGAAGAGAAAACTCACAGACTTGGAGAAAATCTTCACCAGCGACACATCTGACAAAGGTTTAACATCCAGAATATATAAAAAACTCAAAAAACAAAGAATCAAGAAAACAAGTGACCCAATTAAAAGATGGGCTAAGGAGCTGAACAGAGAGTTCTCAAAAGAAGAAATAATGATGGCTAAGAACTACATTAAAAAGTGTTCAACATCATTAGTAATTAAGGAAATGCAAATTAAAACCATTTTAAGATTTCATCTTACCCCAGTTAGACTGGCTAAGATCAAGAGAACAAATGATACCAAATGTTGGAGAGGATGTGGGGAAAGGGGAACACTCATCCACTGCTAGTAGAATTGCAAACTCATGCAACTCCTATGTAAAGCAGTGTGGAGAACTCTTAAAAAACTAAAATGAACCTACCATTTGACCCAGTTATACCACTCCTTGACATATACACAAAGGACTCATCCTATTGCAGAGATTCTTGTACAGCCATGTTTGTCCCTGCTTTTTTCACAATAAATAAGAGATGGAAGCAACCTAAGTGTTCTTCAACTGAGGAATGGATAATGAAAATGTGGTACATTTACACAATGGAGTTCTATTCAGCAGTAAAGAAAGACGAAATCATGAAATTTGCAGGTAAATGGATGGAACTAGAAACTGTTATACTAAGTGAAGCAACACAGACTCAGAAAAACAAGCAACATATGTTCTCCTTCATATTTGGATCCTCAAACCAAATCCTTACTTGTGAGTATGTATCCAGATGTAACTTCAGGAACCAGGAAAATAGAAAGAAACCAAGGAGGTAAAGGGAAAGAAGGAGCCTGAGAGAGAAGAACAGTGAAAGACAGGTGTTACTAAGGGAGAAATGGATAAAATGGGGTATTTAAATGGGAGGTGGGAGAGAGGGTTATTTATGGGACATTGGGGATAAAGGGAAAGAAAGAGCTCAAGAGAGGTGGGACTATAGGAGATTGGTATTATTAAGGGAGAAATGGGGAAAATGGGGACATTCTAAATTAGGGAAGGCATGGGGGGAGGGTTAGACAGGGAAAGAGAGAGAGGAGAGATAAATGATGCTTAGCTAGTGTAAAAAATCAGAGGGAATCATATTAATCCAACAACCTAATGATAAATTGCACATACAATATCTCTACATGAGTCCACGTACATAGCTACATAATAAGAAACAGTGCCAGACAGGAGAAACTTTCCTTTGAGTTGTTGGCCAGGGTAGTCCAAGAGACTACCCTAATTACACAGGCTATTACCACAGCCCTTGATTGACTCCCAGAACTTGATGGTTAAGACCCTATTGCTGAAGACAGGACATAGTTCAGACACAGAATTGGGAGCAATGAAGCTGGAGCTGATCTTGAAGCCACTCCCCCTGAAGGCTAGCTCTCATAGCTTTGGTGAGAACTATGCAAGCTGGTAAGGGAGAACATCAATCAATGGTTCAACACCAGCTTCAAGGCAAAATAACCACAGCAATGACCAGCACAGCAAACAACATTGGTGTAGTAGTGACACCTTTATCTTGGAGGCAATCAACAGCTGCTAATTGGACTTAAAGTCCACTCAATGGTAGGAAACCCACATGTGGTACTGTAAACATGGTGTCATATAGGTGGCTGAAGAGGTCAAAGATCTTAGAAAAAACCTGAAGACTGTTATATTCCTAGACTAATGTAATTTCTTACTATGTGCAAAATATGTATCCTTATATTTACAAACAAGGGTCGTAGTCACCACTCATCAAAGAAGCTATTTTGCACCAGTTGGAGACTATTCCCAAGTACCACAATTTGGCACACACAGACATTGTCTGTGAATTGCCCAAACCTAAGTGGCACATCTACAATGCAACCTCTACACCTAAGGACCATGGAACATAGAACAAGAGGTAAAGAGGACACTAATGAACATCTCAGTTCTCATTAATGAAACTCTCTCATGCAACAGAGGGCCAGGAACACAAAAGGTCACAAACGTGCAGACCATAGGACTCTTCAGAGTGTGGATCCTTGGACTGGATTCCTACATTAAACTTCACCCACGCAAGACTCGGGGACCATTGTGGAAGAGGGGGCAAAAGGATTGTAAAAGCCAGGGAGGGGGTGCACAATGATACGGAAAAAGAGTCCTACAAGGTCCTGGGGCCCTGCTCATATGAACCTACAGCAATGGTGTCAGCATGCGCAAGACCCATGTAAACTCAAGCAGACAAAAATCCAGCATAGAACTGGGGAAATGGGCAGCAGGCCCCAACCTTAGTTGAAGAAGTGTTGGCAACTGATTACTGCTGGGTGAGGAAGAGCTGATCTTCTTAAAGCAAGGGACTCTAGCTAGGCTGACTAGACCTCAGTAGGTGAACTTGCACTGAGGGACATCTGGGGACACTAACATGACACAAAAGGTCTTAACATAAATGACAGAATGTATGAAGGAGGGTGCCAGTGGGGAACGGGGTATAAAGATGATTAAGATTGATTGAGCTGTTCTTTATGAAATAAGCAAAAATTCAATAAAACATTTACCAAAAAAAGTAAGTAAAATCTTTAAAAACAACAACAACAAAACCCTCCAGGCTTTTGATCACTAAACACAGTCACAATTGGGCTCGTTGATGGTTGTGCTCATTCATTAAAGGACTGCCAAGCAGGGTCACTGGACCCTCACCTAAGTATCCAGCCACTCTTCCCAGCCAACTAGTCCAATCTTGGAAGACAAAAGAAAAATGAAGAAGAACCCAATAGAGGGGTGCTTTTGGAAGCCCTTGTCAAGAAACTCCAATGGACTCTCATATGAACATTTGAAAATTGCCCTGTTCTGACTTTTTTCTAGTTCCCTGTCTAGAACTTGTAATCCTGCTAATTACTCTTGCCTTTACTTCTCCTTCACATCTCCCATTCATGATTCAAGGACTTTCTTCTTCCTTTAGAGACAAGAGTTATACAATCTGGGAGTCTTTTAGATAGACCCACTGAAGGGGTACTCCAATTGCCTCACCCTGCATCCCTGTTCAGCATGGAAGAAGCCAGAGCGGTCAGCATCCCTATTCCCTATTGGCAATTTGGATAACCCCTTTAGAGGATGGCGTGATAAGAATAGGAGGTAGGAATTGGCTAGGCAGTTAGGGTAAAAAAGGTCCCAAAGAAATGTAGCCAGCTGCTTGGCTAAAAGTGAGTATGTCCTTCGGCCTGTTAGCAACATACTCTGTTCCAAGGCCAAAAATGTCAAAAGTATTTAGGACTTTGTTTCTAATCCTTAAAAGATTTTAGATTCCCCCCCTTCTGAAGAGGGGGGAATGTTTGAGGGGAGGGAGTGGGCATGGATTTGATCAAAACACCTAATATGTATGTATGAAAGTTGCAATAAATTATTTGTAAACAAAACAAAACAACCCTCCAGGCTTTCACTGGTGGTTGCTATGGATTGGCACCTACTTTTCAAGCATGGACATGTGCAGAAGAGGGAAGTTCTCCTGCCAGTGACATCACAAGCTCTTAAACTCCCCGCCAAAAATATCCCCCTGGAGAGAACATGTGACGGGCTCTTAGCTCCTAACCTCCTTGATGGTTGGGCACAGAAAGATGCTTTTTCTTTCTGCAAAAGCCAGTTCTATGGTATAAACTTGGATGCATCTCATGCATGCAATGAACCCTTGGTCAATTAACAATAACTTTCTAAAAATTCTTTATTAAAGCAGATGGTAAGAATAATTTAAGAGCAATGCCCTAAATATATGTTTGGATTGATGCAGTACCCAAAACTGATTATGGGATAATCACAGATGGCTGTGTGACCAGCTGGAATTCTCCTTCACGCTAATCTTATTTATCGTGTGTGTGTGTGTGTGTGTGTGTGTGTGTGTGTGTGTGTTATGTATGCACAAATGTATGTACAGGTACATGCATGTGGGGGCCAGTGGAGGATGTCATGGGTCCTGATCCATCACTCTATCTTATTCTTTTGAGACAGGTTCTCTTCCTGAACACAGAGTTAGGCTGGCAACCAACAGGCCCCAGCGATCCTCCCATTTCTACTTCCCACAGCACTGGTCAAATGGTCACGTGGGGCCATGCTCAAGTTTATCTTGTTTGCCTTTGAGCCTGTGGCCTGCTCTTCGCACAGACTAGCAGAAACCATTTGGAGATAAGATGGCTGCAGAGAGACCTCTAACTGCATTATACTCCCATCCACATGCTAAAACCACAGCCTCCAACACCATGACAGTTGACAACCACCACAGCTGACTGGAAAGAATCATCAAAGGAATGAAAAGAAGTGGTACCAAAATTCCCAGAAAGTCTCCAGTCATTCATACCAGAGACATGAATATCCTCTTTATAAGCCTATTCCTCCTCCTCATTTCTTTTAAGCATTTTCCTGTTATGGGTGTTTTTCCTACATGTATATAAGTGTACCACATGTATGCAGTGCCCATGGAGGCCAGAAGAGGGCATCAGATTCCCTTGAACTGGAGTTGCAGACAGTTGTGAAACACTGTGGGTGCTAGGAATCAGACTCAGGGCCTCTGGAAAAGCAGTGAGGGAGCTTAACTGCTAAGCCATCTCTCCAGGCCCTTAAGTATTTTCCTTATATCAATAACAGATACATATTTCTTTCTATCAGCTACTGTCCTCTATTCCTTTGAAAATGTTGACTTTCAGCCATATAGAATGTAACAGCATATTAATTCCAAATTGACACATTTATATTCTCTCGAAATCTTAATGTCCAAATTAGAATGGACCACAGCCACTGGCAAATCCAATGCTGTGTTGGTCAGCTTTCCAAAGCTATGACAAAATGTTTGAGAGAACGTGAAAGAGGGAAATGTTTAATTTGGCTGATAGTTTCAGAGTTTTTAGTCAATAGATATCTAGGGCATGGTGAAACAGACTCCATGGTGGGGAACAGGTAGTAGAGGGGAGAAAATGAGCTCATTTCAGAATGGCAAAGAAGCAGAAAAAGCAAGAGAGAAAACGGTCCAGGAAAGATGTGCCTTCAATGCCATGCCCTCTGTGCTGGATAACACCAATGTCAGCTTGACACACCTAAGAAGGAACCTCAGTCGAGGAATTTTTCTCCATTGGGCTGGCCTGTGGACAGAATGTGGATGTTGGCAAGGCTACATTAATGATTAAACATTCCTTATCCTGGCTAATAGGAGTGAATGCTTGCCCTCGTCTGACCTCTTTCTAAGTAAGATGTTTTTTAGATACCTGTCACTGTGCTTGAATGTGAGATGTCCCCACAGGCTCATGTGCTTGAACATGTGGTTCCCAGCTGATGGTGCTGTTTTGGGAGGTTGTAAAAGTGTTGGGACATGAGGCCTGGCTGCTTCAGGTGGGCCACAGAGGACAAGCCTTGAGCTGTGAGGAGTCTTGGCCACACCCTCCGGCCACCATGAAGTTTGTCATTCACACCTTACCATAATGGACTGAAACACCCCTAAAACGGGGAGCCAAAATAACCTTCCTCTTCTAAGTTGTTTCTGTCAGGCCTTTTGCCACTGCAATGAGAAAAATTACTACTATACCTGCTGTGGGAGGAACTTTGCCCCCTTCCCAGTTTCATGTAGCAAAATCCCAACTTCAAAATGTGGCTATATTTAAAGCACTAAAGGTCTAAGCTACCAGGCCTTAGCTTCTGCCTCAGCAGACCAAACCAAAATGGAGTCACTCATGCTTTGTAGCATCCTATCAAGCTGAAACTTTACAGAAACAGGAAAGTTCCCAAACAGAGTAGCTTGTCCAAACAACAAGAGATTCACAGCAACCGATCAGAATGGGCCTGGCCAAGCAGAACTGCATGATGAAGAAGAACCCCCTGCTTAACCCTTTCACTAAAAGTAACCTCAAATACCTTAATGGTAAAGAATCTGCTTTTTAAAAATTATTAGTGTTTCCTAAAATGGCTCAAGCTACTTTACAAAAACCATTTGTTCATGACTGGCCAATTCATGACTCTACTAAAAGCCAAATTTGTCAAAATTTGGGGGTATTTTTAACAGAGCTAGAAAAGGCTCTAAAAGGGGGATTAATTTAAAATGAATCCTAGTTCAATCTGACATGTTCTTATGAGAAGGCCACTACTGAGGGAGGGCAGCATGGCAATGCATGAACAAGGCGAGGGCCAGCCTCAGCCATGGAGAGAGGCCTCTGGAGAAACTGACCCGAGCATAGACACCCTGATCTCAGATTTCTCTAGAAATTCTGTGAAACTACCTGGTCTGCAGACATTTGTTGTAACAGCTGGAGCAGGCTAATCCACTGCAGGGGCACGGAAGGCTGGACCAGCCAGGACTGACAACACCCTGACAGTGCTGGTCCTTTGTTAAATGCTCACCCATGCTAATGTTCACTATTTTTGCTGATTTATAAGACTTTTACCACCCGAGAAGTTCTAAAATGAATTTAGGGGAACCATACTCCCTCCATCTCATACCCACCCCTACATAGCAAGAGAGAAGCCCAGTAGAGCTGTATCATGGAAAGGCTCTCCGAACTCTTTGATGGATCCTCTTGTTTTGAAATTTGGTCAGGTGCTTTATCTAGCTTATATAACGTAATAAATCTTCTCAGCAATTCTCTGAATCACACATTAATTTCTTTCAGTGAAGTCCATACACATAATATAAATGCTAAGACAAAATTTCAACTCATGTTTAACTCCTACGCTCATCAAGGATTTCCAAAAGCTTTTGTAACCAAAAAAAAAAAAAAAAAAACTATTCCAAAGGCCACTAAGAAAAATACTGAAATTACTCACATGTTGCTGAGCATAATTTGTGACCTCAAGTAGTCTTAGACTTCACTGAGGAGAAACAGTGGGGATGAACTGAACACAAAGATCCAAGCTGAAAAACAAAAACACAGGAGTTCCTCAGCCTTTTAATTCCCTTGGTTGTGTGCTGCCTACAAAAGGCACCATGTTTGCGGGGAGAAAATAGTCACAGCATACAAGATTAGCTATTCAAATGCTTTTGTACAATGAGTATGCAGTTTTAAAAAACTTTGAAAGAGTATGTATGAGTAAACAGTTTTACAATTTTACATTTCATCTTCATTAAACTCCTCTGAGATTAGGAAGGGGAAAATGGCCCCCAGAGGGATGCTTTCTGATGAAGCGCTGTTATCTTTCAACTTGATAAGGATAAAGGAAACATTTCTGCAGCTGTTTCTGAGACAAAACCATTCACTTTTCCCCATTGCTTACAGCATAGCTTCTTCATATGAGACATCGACTATGTCATTTGATGATGGAGCATCCTTTTCCTTCATCAGCTTCCATCTGGGCTTCTCAGAAAGGAACAGAATGAAACACAGAGCATAATAAATGACACCAATTTTATAATTAAGAAGATATCAATTTTATGACTAAAGTCAATTTTATTATAAATGGTTATGTTTGTGAGGTACAAAATCATAGTGGTTTAATAATAAATCATTTTGCAAGATAGCTGAGTTTTTCATTTTCATTTTGTTTTTTTTATTCTGTGTGTATCTGCACATTTATGTGGCTCTTACATACATTCTTCCATGATGTTCCCTGGGCCTCAAGGCAGGGGTTGATATGTACATCCCATTTGGGATGAAGCACTCATAGTTGTTTATTCTTGGCATTTTGACCAGTTATGAATCTCTACATTGACTGCTGCCCACTGCGAAAAGAAGCTTCTCTGACCAATACTGACAGCAGCCCAGATCCATGATGTAGAAACACAAATATGTAGAAGGCAGACCATTTAGCAAAACAGAAGTAGGTTCCCTACTAGGGCCTATGACCTACCCCAGTCATGGGCTTTTGATCAAGTTTACAGTGCCAGGTATGAATTCCCTCTTGTATAGCAGGCCTCAAATCCAATGGGAAAGTGGTTGGTCACCCCTGGAACAGTGATACCAGTGTCACACCAGTGGGTCTTGCCTGGAAGCTCAGTATTGCAGCATGCACAGGGTCTAGTGCTAGGTTAAGAACACTGTCTTTCCTCCCCCAGGAGCCCATAGAGGACTCATTAGCACTATGAAAGCTAGCCAGCAGGGAAGAAGTTTCCAGGTGAATTCAAGATTGATTTCTCTAGGTCCTGTGACCAAAATGTGTGGTGTCGTCATCAATCTTCAAATTACTTTGTAAGGCAAACTATCTCACTGAACCCAGAGCTCACTAATTCAGCTAGCCAAGCTGGTCAACAAGTCCCAAGCATCCTCCTGTTTCAGCCTGCTCAGTGCTGGACACAAACATTGTATAATAATGGCCTATATCACCACAAGACTGGAGTACAGACCATTTCCATTTCAAATCCTTCAGAAATGCAACAATTGGTAATAACTAATTTGATCACTTCACTCTGGTTCCTCAGGGTGAATTATACCCTGCAAAAGCCTCTGCAGGACAGGTGATTGATTCATCCACCCACTTTTTCACATGGTTTACTAAAGAATCCAAGTCAATCAATTGAATTTTGATAATGCCTGAGAATATTGTCTATTTGATTCCAAATGTCATTACTAAAGTTTCATATTTGAGAGAGGGGTGTGATGGTTGCATACCTGTGATCCCAACAAGAAGTCTGAGGGGAAAGGATGGCAATTAAAGGTCAGCCTAAGCTGCAAATGAAGAACTGTCTCAAAATAAAACAAAGCAAAAATCAGAGGCCAGGGAGAGGGCTTAGTGAGTAAGAGCATTACCTGTGCAAGAACGAGGACCTGAGTTCACTCTTCAGAACCCATGTGGAAGCTAAGCATGGTTACAGCAGCCCCAGCACCGGAGATAAAAACAGACAGGTCCCAGAAGCTCATGGCCAGCCAGTCTAAAAACGGTGAGCTTCAGGCTCAGTGACAGATGCTATCTAAAGAGAACAAGGCAGAGAGCAACAGAGGACAACATCCAGTGACCTGCTCCAGCCTCCACGTGTCCATGGGTACACTCACATACATAGTGCTGTACATGCATAGATGTGCATACATATGACACACATGCACAAAATCAGATTTTAACTGAATACACCTTTTGGGGGGACAGGGTCTCTATATGTAGCCCTAGGTGCCCTGGAACTCACTATGTAAACCAGGCTGGCCTCAAACTCACAGAGATCCACCTGCAATCTGCCTCCCCAGTGCTGGGTTAATCCCAGGCATGCACCACCACATTCAGCCTCACTGAGATATTTTTTATTTTTCAGACATAAATTAAATCACTAGGTGGTTCCTTTACATAGTAAACCAGTTTTGCTGCTGACACACAACAAAGTTCATAAACAAGTGGCTGTAAATATGATAGGAGGTTTTTGTCCCAGCTTTCCTTTCTGTCGGTGGACGAACTATGGTTTTGTGTGAAATGTGCCCCTCAGTCATGTGCCTGATTCTCAGCTGACAGTGCACTAGGGAAGGCAATTAAGCAGCAAGGCCCTAGATTCAGGAAGTAGGCACTGGGCTGAACCTCTGGAGGGGAGGTTCTATCTGCTCCCTGGTCCCTTCTTCTCTGTGCTTCCTGTCTACTATGAGCTGAAAAGCTTTTGCCACATGCTTTTACCACCACATCCTTCCCTGCCACAAACTAGAGCAACACAGCCAAAGGCGTTGGACTGAAATTTCTGAAACTATGACCTAAAATAAACCCTCCTTCTCTAAGGCTGCTTATGTGCGGTGTTTTGTCAAAATGAAAAGAAAGTCAAGCACAGAGACCAAGCTGTTCCTACATATTTTATATTTACATATATATATATACATTCACATATATATATATACATTCACACATATATACATTCACATATATATATATACATTCACACATATACACATTCACATATATATATATTCACACATATACACATTCACATATATATATTCACATTGGGAATCCTGTTAGGAAAAAAATCTGTGGTACAACAAAGATTCCTGAAATCTATCCAAAACATTCTAACTTACAAGATGGTTTCATAAGATTATTACATTTGTCACAGGTAAGTAAATTGTCACCAACTTCCTAATACTAAGACACTCTAAAAAGGTAAGACTGACTGAGACAATGTTTAGTGATCTAAAATTCTGGGTAGCAATTTCCTACACACAAGTTACATTAATTTTTCCTGGGAATAAATACAAAAACATTAATTATCCCAGATAGGGCACCAAAGACAGACCAAAGGAACAACACAACCCAACTCCACCTTGGGGAACCAGAATTTATTGGACTTTCAGAGCGTATGGGTGACCCCTCAAACAGCTGCATCACAGAAAATCCCCACCCCAGTTTAGGCAATGACCTCCCAAAAGCTCACATGGATGGAGCACCCTTTCAGTAGACCTTCAATCAGTCACACACTCTAAATAGCGCCTCATGAGACCACATACAGCTGGGGTAGAATTGCAAACAGGTGGGCAAGCATCACAGCAGGGAGCAAATGTCTAGGACTTCAGGTGAGGCTCTGATGGCCCTCCCGACCCCTCCTTCTAGGAGGGAAAGTCAATAAACTTCATGTTACTATCTTGTGAGGATAATCACAGCTGTTCTGCTCAGATTAAGATAGTGTTGGCCATAGTATGGCCAGAGGACAGGAGAGAGAGAGAGAGAGAGAGAGAGAGAGAGAGAGAGAGAGAGAGAGAGAGAGAAAAAGAGAGGAAGAAAGAATATAGTATGAACAAAAAATAATTATGAGAGAGAGAGAGAGAGAGAGAGAGAGAGAGAGAGAGAGAGAAAGTGTTAATAAGCATTGAGCATTGAATTTGATGTCTGTTCAAATTCCCACTGTACTGAGTACTGAGCACTAGGGGTTATTTTCAAATTGGCCATACATGGATACATGGTCTGGAGAAGATCAGCAATAACACAACTTCTCAAAGAAATAATGACAAGGAAGTAGGAAAGTAAGATCCTTGGATATCAGGAAATCAGATGGTGCAGCTCTTCAAAACTTCCAGCCTTCTGAATGCTCTCTGGGCTCTGCAAGGAATAAGTAGCCAGAGTGAAGCAGAGTACGGCATGGCAGCAATCAGTTGAGACTAAGCGAGTGATAAAAACGTAATGCGTGAAAATGAGCAGAAGCCAAGTGGCAATCGAGTGCGCAGAGCACAGTAAAGCTGGCGGTGACCCCACTCACCTGTCCAGGAGCAGAGACACCTGTTTCAAAGGGAGAACAGAGGGCAGCGGGGGAAAACTCATTTGTGAGAACACCCTCCCAGCTGCCTGGAGAGAAGGGCCTTGAGTGACTGTGGCTTCTAGCTGTAAGTACTTACAGTACTTACAGATAAGGACATGGAGAGAACAGCCCCAGAGGTCTCTGTGGAGAATCTGCCACGTGCATTTGGACATTTTTTGCCGCTGTGCACAGAGACTATCATCCAAGGCCCCGAGCAGAGGAAATTAAAAGACCAGAGTTGAGGAGAGGAATTTTAGCTTCTGCTGACTCAGATGAAGGGAACTGGCTCCTCTTTTTTTCTATTTTAAGTAGGTCATTTTGCTTGATATAAACGTGTAGGTCTCTATCTATCTTTAAAATGCCCACAAAATTCAGACATAAAAATTCCCAAAACATTCAAGTTGACAGCTCTCAGGAAAGGTTATACAGCTCTCAGGAAAGAAAAAGGGTGATTTCTTACCTGCTGCTGAGCGGAGCGTGCTACTTTCTTGTCTTCACCTTTGCAGGACAAGTAGGTAAAAGTAAACATGAAGCTATACTTTTGAAATCTGATTTACCCAGTGTCCAGGCAACTTCCAGGAGGAAGAGGTATGGACTTCCTCAGGAATTCACAATGGTACTTATTTAAAAGACTCCAGAACGACTTGTGTATATGTGTGTGGTGGGGGGGATTGAACCCAGGACCTTGCAAGTACTAGGCAAATGCTCTACCACTGAGCTATAGCCTCAGCCCTTTGGTTTCTGTGGTGGTTGTTGTTTTGTTGTTGCTATTTGTTATTTGAGACAGGGTCTTCCTAAGTTACTCAGGCAGGTCTTGAACTCTTCATCCTCCTATGTCAGGCCCCTAAGTAGCTACAATTACAGGTCTATGGCATCACACCCAGCCCCCAAATGATTTTGTTCTACTACTTTTTAATAAAAATGATCTATCATTATAGGAGCAAGTTCTCTTCTTAGATGGTGGGTACTGGGGTTCATACTCAGGTCATCGGTTCCACACAGGAAGTACTTTCACCCACTGAGCCCTTTTGCTGGCCCCTAAATAACTTTTAAAGTCAATGTATTCTCTGAAAATACCACTGACACTAAGTGAATTGAAGGCACCATGAAGCATCTTGATGCATCTTATGTTTGGCTAGAACACTTCACGCTACAAAATGAGCAAACTTTGTGAGCCCAAAGCTCTGTGACAATAAACTCCCGAGTTTTCTTTAGATTTTTACTTTTACTTTCATTTACGTGAATGTGTGTATGCCTGTTTCTATATGTTTTGATGTGTGTGTGCAGATGACCTCTCGAAGAGGACATCTGGTCCCCTGGAGCTAGGGTTTTAGGCAGTTGTGAGAACCACCTGGTGTGGATACTGGGAACCTAAGCCAGTGTTCTAGAGGAGCAGCAAGCATGTGTAACAGCCAGACCGTCTGTTCAGCCCCACACCTGGTGTTTTATAATGAATGTCCAACAAACACTTGGGCGTTCTCACAAAAGTCCACAAAAATAGTTGTTCAATCATTCTAAGTTGCATCAAGAAGTGAAATTTACCCCTCCTGACATACTATATTACCAACCCAGTGTATCCCCACCACAAAATGCAGATCAGTTCTTGTGCTTACAATGAATGCTGAATCCATTGATTCATTTCCAACAAGGGGAAGAATAAAAGTGGCTTTCCTGTCCTTCTGGTGGCTTGAAAGAACATGGGGAAATAACATATATTTCAAAACTGCTTTAATCACACTTTTAGCTTCTAATAGTAGCGTCTACCCATAAAGATGACATTTTCTGATTCTTACCTTCAAATTCTTTGTGATCACAGCATCCATCAAAAACAAATTTACAGCACACACAGATATAAAGCAGAGTTTTGTCCACAACATTCTTGGGCCCGAGTCACCTGTCCATCAGCTGGTCTATACAGACTTATTCATGCTCTATGGGAACTCTGATTTCACGCTTGCTGGTGACCATGTTTACTTTCTGTGAAACAGGGCCAATTCTCCCCCACACTGCCATTCACAAATATACCAAGCCGCACAAAAGATTTCAGTATCAGTTTTGTCACTTTGCTGCTTTTAGGCTCCTCTTGATTGCTTTGGGGAAAAAAGTAGAAGAGTTTTCTCTTTAAGAAGTGGATCATTAAACTAAGCCTTCCAGTAGAGTGCCAGGAAATCACAGACCTTGGGCCAACTCTGCTGTAGACAACAGTAGAGTGTTTGCCTAGCACACATAAAACCCAGAGTTCAATACTTGATGCTGCACATAAATAAATTTTAAAATCCCAGCCCCCTTCTAGGAATCCAAGAGAAAGCTGAGACTAAATTCAACAGATCTAAACATACGTAAGAAGTGATCCAAACCCTTGTATGGGGTTTCAGGAGTTCCTGAAAATGGATGTTCTTTCAGGTCCCTCGTGGTCCCTGGCTCACCTAGCCATAGCTTTTGAAATATGCTCAGTTGTCCAGAGAGTTCATTGATAGCTTTTGTAGCTGTGCCTGAATGGTGGGTTGAAAACACTTAGCCGTTGTCATGTTAAATGGCTGGACTCTCACTTCCAAGCAGCCAACCAGTCCCCAACACTGTACTCCAATCCTTCCCTTCATTATCAGTCAGGACAAAGCTTGAGAAAGCCCTCTTCCTTCCACATACAACCTCAACATCTCTTTTATAAATGCGTTTCCCTTTGCCAGGAAGGCTACTCATAGGTACTCATTCTCCATTGCTGTATGGATGGCTGGATTAAGGCACCGACAAATTTTCTTTAATGGAAAATTTTCCCTTGCTCGGCACTCACTGTTGATTAAATGCACAAATTTCCTTTCTTGCTATTTACCTCACATCACCCACCTCAGTTTTTCTGAAGCAACTTAAGAGTACCAAAGGCTCCCTGTAATGAGCCTCCAGGTCTCCAAGCCTTGGCAATGGGAACAAGAGGTTCCTTGCTGAGCTATACATCTGTCTACCCTGTAACTATGGCTCAACCTCCTCCTTAGCCCTCTTCTGTAATTTGTGTTGTGTGACTGATTGATCAGTGAACAGTACCATTGTTTTCCTAGACTCAGTGGATTACTGTTATTAGTCCATGGTCCTGTTGTTAGTTGACAATGTTAACGGGATTCAGGACATGCCGCCCCCAAATGACAGGTTGTGTGTTTGAAAAAAACGCAAAGGAAGGTTACTCTGAACTTTAATGACCTCCAGAAGCAAGTCATAAAACCTAAGAAAGATGCTCTAATCTTATGCAGGTCATAAGTCTTTGGAGTGAGGTACTTATCTATGCACAGAGGAAGGAGCATCTTTATCTTCAAAGACATAAGAACACAGAGGAGAATCTGAACAAGCAGGAATTGCTATGTTCCCCTCCACTTTATTCTCATTGCATCAGGTTCTCTGCATTACCTCCTTTTCTCACTGCTGTGACCAATAAACAACTTAAGGGAAGAGGGGTTTATTTTGGCTCACAGTTCAAGGGGAGGCAGCCCATCAGGCCAGGGAAGGCTCAGCAGCAGAGCATTAGGTGACTAGTCACATTGTGTCTGAAGACAAGAAACAAAGATAAGAAGGAAATAGGAACAGGCTGGGAGACTCCAAGGCTCACGTCGGTGACCCACTACTAGCAGGACCCCCACTTCAATGCCTGTCCCCAACTGAGAAACAAGGGTTCCAATGCATGAGCCTAGGGAAGACACTTCACATTCAAACCACAACCCCTTTTCTACTCATAATTCTGGACAACTGTCTATTCCTTATCAAACACAGCATTAATATATATCTGGGCCTGGTGGCACAGGCCTGTCATCACAGGTACTTAGGAGACTGAGGCAGGAAGGATCCAAGTTCAAAGCCTACCTGAACTACAGAGGAAATCCAAGGCTAGACTGGCTAATTTAGATTAATAGATAGATGATGATGATGATGATGATGATGATGATGATAGACAGACAGATAGATGATAGATGATTGATAGATAGATAGATAGATAGATAGATAGATAGATAGATAGATGATAGAAAACTGTTGCCAAGCCAAGGAAAATCTTTTCTTCCTCTACAACAATTTCCAAACTGTGTATATAAAGTAGTTGAAACTCTCATACTAAATGGCATTTGTGAACTGCCCATTAACCAAGAAAAGAAGAAAATATACTTCTCAGAAATATTTACATTGTCTCAGCTACATGCCACATGTCTGTCGCATGCAGTCATTAGTCCACAAGCACTTGAGGAGTAGGGGATTATAAAGATGATAGTCCTATGAGAGATGAGAAACAATAAACAGAAGGCTGGAAAATATAATTCCAGATTATGAAAAATGATATGTTAAAAACAAACAAAAAGACCCAGGTGACAGGGAGGGAGGTAACCTTGGGTTTGGAGAGCACATAGGCCTTACTAGGCAGTTGACACTCGAGTGGCACTTGATTGATATTTCATAACAGCTATGCAAGAGTTAGGAAATGGAGCTCTCTAGGTAAGTGTGATTGACAGAACCCTAATGTAGGGTTGAGGCAGAACATTTATTGATGGATGAAAAGGAAGTCTGTGTGACTGGAATAAAGTTAGCCCAAGGAAAAGTGTGGTACTGTGATGTTGGAGGGAAGGGATCCTTCTACACAGCTTCATTACCAGAGTAGGGGAGTTGGTGTATTTTTGTGTCATTGTGACCAAAATTCCTGACATAAACAACTGGTGAAGGATTCACTCTGGCTCACAGTTTCAGAGGGCTCATTCTGTCATGCTTGGGAGGGCAGCAGGGAAGTTCACATCATGGTGCAGAGGATGCAGATAGTGTCAGGAAGTGGCCAGAGATAATGATAATATATCACCAAGGGCTATGCCCCTGCATGACCCATGTCCATGGGCCTTACAGAAGATCCCTAAACAGGACCAGCAAATGGGAACCAAGCTTCCAAAACATGAACTTTTATAGGCTATTTGATTCAAACCATAGCAGTTGCAGTTTTAAATAATAAGCCTTCTGCACCTACAAATCCCACAGGCAGGTCAACAATATTCAGGGAATACTGCATCTCTACTGAACGTGCAGTCCTTCCTTCTTGCCAGTCTTGCCTAACAACACAATACAATGATTATCTCCGCAGAAATGAACTGTATGAGCTATTGTCCCGTGGTAACTTTTGAACACTCTCTAGAGCACTCCTATTTGGCGGGGTTTTTTTCATACTCCTTTCGATTAATCTAGGATTTGGAAGTTATTAATGTTCAATATCTTTCTCTGAAATCCAGAGTATATGAAAGTTCCAATTATACACAAAATGATAAATTCAGACACTATCAAATGTTCTAGAAGCTTAATGTTGCAGGCAGTCCCAGGCACTGCACAGATCCACTAATCACACTTGCTTCTTCCTGCACATGGATGCCCAGCATCTTTGAATATGATATGGTTAGCAAAGAACCAACTACCTAACAAATAGCACAAGCTATTTCATCCCTGTCAGTTTAAAAGATTGCTGTCTTGATAATCTCAACTGCTCCTTGTTCTTATCTGTTCTTTATTCACGAATCTTTCCAAAGTCTCAAAGTTTAACATATCTACCAGGAAAAGGCATAATTTCATCACTGTAACATTTTTACCTAACTTAGTAACTACTTTTATCGTTTAAGTTTAACAAATCAGTTTTTTTAAACTCAATTTCTATCTGTGATGATATGCCCTGAAGGCTTGCTCTCATAGCTTTGGAGAGCACTATGCAAGCTGGTAAGGGAGACCATCAATCGATGGTCTAACCCAAGCTTCAAGGCCTAAAAGCCACATCAGTGACCAGCACAGCAAATGACATTGGTGCAGTAGTGGCACTTTTATCTTGGGGATAATCAGCAGCTATCTAACTGGACTTAAATCCCACTCAATGGGAAGAAACTCAGGTGTGGTACTGTAAACCCAGCCAAATAACATAGCTGGAGAGCTCATGGATATTAGAGAAAACCCCAGGTTGTCGCACTCCTAGACAAACGTAATTTCTTACTATGTGAAAAATATGGAGACTTAAATTTACAGAGTGTGGGTCCTTGGATAGGCCTCCTAGGTTAAAATCCACACACCCAGGGCTCAGGGACCATCGCAGAAAAGGGGGCAGAAAAATTGTAAGAACCAGGGAGGAGGTACATGACCATATGAAAACAGAGCCCTATAGGCTCTTGGGACCTTGCTAATACGAACATACAGCAATGGTGTCAGCATGCACAAGACCTATGCAAACTCAAGCAGACAAACACCCAGCACAGAACTGTGGAAGTGGACAGCAGGCCCCAATCTTAGTCAAAGAATTATTGGCAGCTGATTACTGCTGGGTGAGGAGGAACTGATCTGCTTAAAAGGAGGGACTCTGGATAAACTGACTAGACCTCAGTGGATGAACTTGCACTGAGGGACAACAGGGAACACTAACTTAACATGATAGGCCTTAACACAAATGACAGAATGTATGAATTCCCCTTGGGGGGATAGGGGAAGGGGCCAATGGGGAAGGGGACATAAAGTTGATTACTATGCTCTGTATGAAATACACAAAAACTCAAGTAAAAATTTAGAAAAAAAACCTCAAAATACAGTGAAAGAGCTTTGCCTGACTAACACCACACAGAAGGACCACCCTGATTTGTTCCTCGTTCTCAGGCATGCTCTCCAGTTTCATGTTAGACCAGTCTTCATTCAGTTCTAGAGTCGCAAAATAAGGCTTTTAAGTATCCCAGTCTGAATCTCCAAGCTGTTCTATTGATAATGATGTGTTTATTGTAGATGTTGGACAATTGTCAGTTGCTCCTGCATCATACCAGCTCCAGACAAAAATTATTTATTTACTGATATGTTGAGCTATTTATGAAGACTTGTGTTTCTATGATTCACAAAAAGCTTGACAAAGTTCAGCAAAGAATGGCCAGCAAAAGGAAATTTCATTAGCTCAGATGAAAATGATTCAGACAATTCTGTTAACTTCTCAGCTCCTCCAGACTCTAGTTTTGAGTCCAGCTTCAGTAGCTAGTGTGTTCTGTATTTACTTTTGAATTTTAATCCATAAACTGCCATAGGCCCCAGAGCCTGGTTGATGTGTTTGATGCTAAGAGAAGCCAGCCCTGACCCAAAGGAGGCCACTCTCATGTCAAGCCAAACATGGAGGTGGCAGGGCTGGCCCCAGTCAGGGCCTCTAAGTGAGATATCTGGTGGGACAGAACTCTTAAGTAATTGCAAGTACAAAATTATCCAAGATAAGATGCAAAAACAGGCTGGAGAGATGGCTCAGTGGTTAAGAATATGTGCTGCTCCAGCAGAGGACCTGAGTTTGATTCACAGCACCCAGGTCAGGCAGTTCACGACCACCTGTAACTCCAGATATGGGGGATCCAATGCCCTCTTCTGGACTCTGTAAGTACCAGCACTTGTATACTCACACACACACACACACACACACACACACACACGCACGCACGCACACACACACACACACACACACAATTAAAAATAAATCTTTAAAAAAAAACGCACACACACTAACACATAAACAGAAACCTACCAAAGAAGGTGGTAAACAGCAAATGGTCAGTATCACAAATAACCAAGGAAAGGCAAATTAAGATAACGATTAGATACCACAGCACAGGTATGGAATGGCCAAAACCCACAATGCTGGTATGGATATGAAGCACCAGGAATTTAAACTTACTGTCTGTGGTATAGTCATTCTGGAAGACATTTAATACCATCTTTCTTTTTTGTTTCTTTTTGTCTTTTTTGAGACAGGGTCTCCCTGGATCTTCAGATAGCCTGGAACTTGCTATGTAGACCAGGCTGAGCACAAACTCACAAAGATCTGCCTGTTGCTGCCTCCCAAGTGCTGGAATTTAAGATGTTCAACACCATGCCTCGCAATAGCATCTTTCAAATAAGCGCACCTACACATTATAATTTGACAACCAACTTCCTTAATATTTTCCCCAGTGAGAAAATTTATACCCTAACAAAAACATGTACCTGAATTAGTGCCTCTCTCAACTCTCATCAGAGAAGCAGATGGCAATTAGCACAGGAACCCTCAACTGGTCAACATAAGAGAAACAGTTTTCTGGACACAACCGGGCAGTTACACATGTGAGTCCACAACAGTTATGAAAGCTTACACAAGATCTTCACAAATCCAAGCCACACAGAATCCCAGCATGGAGAGAGGAGATGGGAAAGAAGCCCCAGACCCACCTGAGAATCTGTTGGCAATAGACAGCTTCTGGGAAAGGAAGAATTGGGTTTCTTTAAGGATGTGACTCCATGCAGGTTGACTAAGCTCCAGGGGATGGACCTGCACCCAAAAGTATTTTGGGAATACAAATTACATTTGCTAGGCCTTAAAAAATAATAGAGGCCAGACATGGTGGCACACGCCTTTAATCCCAGCATTTGGGAGGCAGAGGCAGGCAGATCTTTGTGAGTTCGAGGCCAGCCTGGTCTACATACTGAGTTCCAGGACAGCTGGGGCTACAGGAAGACCCTGTCTCAAAAAGACAAAAAAAAAAATTAGAGAGACTGCCTGAGAGTGCCCAGATCTCAGCAGACCACAAGAGAGTACCTGTTCCAGCCTCCCTCTGGCATAGGGGCTGGGAATGCAGGGGATTGCTGAAACTGCATCAGGGGACTGCCTGAGAGTACCTGTACCCTGCCTCCACCTGGTTGTGAGCTTCCCCAAATTGCACAATACCCAACCCCCAACTGGGATTGAGTGAGGCCCCTCCCATGGCCCCTGGCAGACCTGGCTTTGGTAGACTAAGGCTGAGATCTTAGCACTCTGAGAGGTTGTGTACTGTGATCTCAGCAGACCACCAGAGGATGCCTGTTCCAGCCTCCCTCTGGCAAAAGGGCTGAGAACTCAGCCCAAAATCAGCCCCATCTTATGGAACTTCCCAAATTTTGCTCTGAGTTCCCACTAGTAGGGGTCCAGGGGACTGCCTGAGAGTGCCTCCACATGATGGGCTCTGCCCAAATTTTGCTAGTAGGGATCCAACCCTTAGAAGGAAACCTGAATGTACCTGACTGGAACCTGATTTAGGCTTCTGTGGGTGCTCCTGAATAGCTGATCTGAAGCAATCAGTTCCCACTAAAATAAAACTTTAGAGAACCTGAAACCAGGACCAACCAGCTTTACATAACCAATAAGAAAAGGACTGAGGCACACCAATAATACAAACAGAAGCATACTTCAACTTAATTCTCATATCAGAATCATAAACAACAAAAGAAATTCACATGACAAAATCACAACAAAAGAATAATAAAATGGAAAGACAAAACATTATGTTCCTACCAAACTCCCCCAATCCTGTAGAAGAGTTCTACAAGGAGAAACCCCAAGAGATAACCCAGGACACTGAATTTAAAAGAGCAATCATAAACATGATCAAGAAATTCAATGAATTTAAAGAACACACGAACAAATAAATCAAAGGTCTAAAAGAAGATAGGGATAAACTTCTGAATGCGTTCACAAAAGAGATAGAATCATTGAAGAAAACTCTGGCAGAAATGAAGAAGGAAGTAAAAAACTCAATAGGTCAACATGAAACAATGGGGGAAAGCCTCACAGCTAGAATGAATGAAATGGAAAACAGAATATCAACACTGGAGAATAAAGTTGAAGAATTGGACTGATCAAGCAAAGATTATGAAAAAATTTTTTAAAAACACAGGAATGGAATATGCAAGAGATGTGGGACACCATGAAAAGACCAAATCTATGTATCATAGGCATAGAGGAAGGAGAAGAATTTCAGGTTAATTGTATTGACCAGACTTTAAAACAGATTGCAGAAGAGAATTTCCAGAAATTAAGGACAGATATCCCAATACAAATACAGGAAGCACATAGAACACCAAAGAGACAGGATCAGAAAATAAACTCCCAATGACACATCATAGTAAAAACTAAATGTACAAAACAAAGAGAGAATACTGAAAACATTAAAAGAAAAACAACAAGTCACATACAAAGGAAAGCCCATCAGAATCACAGCTGACTTATCAATGCAAACTATGAAAGCCATGGGAGCCTGGACCAAGGTGTTTCCAGTTCTACATGACAATAGATGCCAGCTCAGAATACTATACCCAGCAAAAATGTCTATTACAGTTGAGGGGGAAAGAAAACTCTTCCATGACATGAAAAGCCTGAAAGAATACATATCCATGAAACCAGCCTTTCAAAGAATACTTGAAGCAGCACAAAGAGAGGAGAAAGGAACAACAATAACCCAGAGGCAATGAAAGACAATAAAGGTATAACTGAGGAAACACACAATCAGACAGAGAACACAAACAGCAATCAAAATGACAGCAACTAATATACATCTTTCAATAACAACCTTAAATATCAATGGACTGAACTCCCCAGTCAAAAGACACAGGCTAAGTGAATGGATTAAGAAACAAAATCCACCTCTTTGCTGTCTGCAAGAAACCCACCTCACCTTCAAGGACAGGCACTACCTTAAGGTGAAAGGATGGAAAAGAATACTCCAAGCAAATGGCACTAAAAAAAAAGCAGGGGTTATAATTCTAATATCTGACAAAATAGACTTCTAAGTAAAACTAATCAGAAGAGATAAGGAGGGCCACTTCATTCTGATCAAAGGAACAACTAATGAAGAAGGTATTACAATCGGTAACATATATCCTTAACAAACTCAGATGCACCCAAATTCATAAAAACAACACTACAGGACTTTAAGACACAGATTAACCCCAACTCGGTAATAGTAGGGGACTTCAATACCACACTGTCTCCATTAGACAGGTCAGCTGGACAAAGAATAAACAAAGAGATGTCTGAATTAAATGATACCATACATCAAATGGACCTAATAGACATCTTTTGAATATTCCACCCAAACACCAAAGAATATACTTTTTAATCAGCACCCCATGGAACTTTTTCAAAAATTGACCACATGCTGGGGAACAAAACAAACCTCAACAAATACAAAAAAAAAATTTGAAATAATTCCATGCATTCTATCAGACCACAAAGCAATAAAGCTCAAAATCAACACTGGAAAAAGCCCTAGTCATTACATGAACTCGTGGCAATTAAACAACACATTCCTAAAAAATGAGTGGGTCAAAGGAGAAATTGGGTAATAAATAAAAGAATTCCTGGAATTCAAAAAAAAAGGACAATACAACACAATACAACCTCTGGGACACTTTAAAAGCAGTCCTAAGAGGGAAGTTTATAGCTCTAGGTGCCTACATTAAAAAATTAGAAAGAGCCCAAATAAATGACCTAACACTGCAACTCAAGACCCTGGAAAGCGAAGAACAAATGAAACCCAAACCCAGCAGAAGACAAGAAATAACAAAACTCAGAGCAGAAATTAATGAAATAGAAACAAAGAAAACAATACAAAGAATCAATGAATCTAAGAGCTGGTTGAAAAGCTAAACAATACAGACAGACCCCTAGCCCACTTAACCAAAAAAAAGAAAGAGCAAATCCAAATGAACAAAATCAGAGATAAAAGGGAAATATCCCGACACCCAAAAGATTCAGACCACTATAAAGGAATATGTTAAAAACCTATACTCTACTAAATTTGAAAATCTAAAAGAAATGGAAGTATATCCAAAATCATAGAAACCACCAAAGTTAAACCAAGAAGAGATCAACAGTTTAAATGGACCCATAACATATAAGGAACTTGAAATAGTAATACAAAACCTCCCGACTAAAAAAAGCCCAGGACCAGATGGATTTACAGCAGAATTCTATCAGACATTTAAAGAAGACCTCCAACCAATACTACTTAAATTATTTAAAACTATAGAAACTGGGAGAACTCCCAAATTCCTTCTATGAAGGCAGCATTACTCTAATACCCAAACCAGGTAAAGACATAACCTAAAAACAAAACTATAGACCCATATCCTTAATGGACATAGATGCAAAAATTCTCAACAAAATACTTGCAAACCACATACAGACACACATCAAAAGATTATTCACCATGATCAAGTAGGCTTTATTCCAGAGATGCAGGGATGGTCAATAAATGTCATTAATCATACAAAAGGACTCAAAGACAAAAACCACAAAATCATCTCAATAGATGCAGAAAAGGCTTTTGACAAAATTCAGCATGCATTCATGGTAAAATTTCTAAAGGGAAATGGACTAGAGGGAACATACCTCAACTTAATTAAAGCTATATAAAACAAACACACAGCCAACATCATTCTAAATGGAGAAAAACTGGAAGCATTCTCATTAAAATCAGGAACCAGACAAGGATGTCCACTATCTCCAGTCATTTTCAGCATACTGCTTGAAACTCTTGCTAGAACAATATGACAAGAGCAGGAAATTAAAGGAGTACTAATTGGAAAAGAAGAGGTCAATCCCTTTTTACAGATGATATGATACTATACCTAAGAGAACCCAAAAGTTTCATCAGAAAACTCCTAGAACTGATCAACACTTTCAGAATAGTGGTGGGTTATAAAATCAATCTACAAAAATCAGTAGTCTTTCTATATACCAATAACAAGCAATTGGGGAAAGAGTACAGGGAAATGCTCCCATTCACAATTGAAAAAAAAAATTTTAAATACCTTGGAATAAACCAAAGACAGCAAAGATTGCTACAGTGAAACTTTAAATCATTAAAGAAAGAGATTGAGGAAGACATCAGGAGATGGAAGGACCTCCCATCTCATGGACTGGAAAAATTAATATTGTGAAAATGACCATCCTACCAAAAGCAATATATAGAGTCAATGCAAACCTAATCAAAACCCCCATGACATACTTCAAAGAATTAGAAAAAGCTGTCCTTAAATTCGTGTGGAATCACAAAAGACCCCGAATAGCCAAAGCAACTCTGAGCACAAAGACCAGCGCTGGGTCCGGGATTACTACACTTGAGTTCAAAGTATGCTACAGAGCTATAGTCATAAAAATGCATGATACTGGCACAAAAATAGACACAAAAATCAATGGAACATCATTGAAAACCCAAACACGAGTAGACACAATCTCAGCCACCGGATATTTGACAAAGGGGCCAACCAAGAACACACAATGGAGGAAAGACAGCATCTTCAATAAATGGTGCTGGCAAAAGTGGATCTCCACCTGTAGAAGAATGAAACTAGATCCTTATCTTTCACCTTGCACAAAAGTCAACTACAAATGGATCAAAGACATCAACGTGAAACTGGAAACCCTAAACTATTAGAAGAAAATATTGGCACTAACCTACACGATATAGGTATAGGAAAGGATTTTCTAATTCTGACAGAAGTTGCTCAGAAATTAAGGTCAGCAGTCAACAAGTGGGACCTCATTAAACTAAAAACTCTGTACAGCAAAAGAAACAATCAAAAAACTGAAGAAAAAAAAAGAGGGAAAAAAGTGAAGAGAAAACCCACAGAATGGGAAAAAAATCTTCACAGTGACACATCTGACAGAGGTTTAACATCCAGAATATATAAAGAACTCAAAAAAACAAAGAAGCAAGAAACCAAATGACCCAATTAAAAGATGGGCTAAAGATCTAAACAGAGAGTTCTGAAAGGAAGAAATAAAGATGGATAAGAAACATTTCAAAAAGTGTTCAACATCCTTAGTAATTAAGGAAATGCAAATTAAAACCACCCTAAGGTGTCATCTTACCCAATCAGACTGGCTAAGATCAAGAGAACAAATAATACCAAATGCTGCTGGGGATGTGGAGAAAGGGGAACGCTCCCTCACTGCTGATGGAAATGAAAACTCATGCAACCCCTATGGAAAACAGCATGGAGAACTAAAAATGAAACTACCATATGACATGATTATACCACTCCTTGGCATATACTCAAAGAACTCATCCTATTGTAGAGACACTTGTACAACCATGTTTACTGCTGCTCTTTTCACAATAGCTAAGAGATGGAAGCAACCTAAATGCCCCTCAATTGATGAGTGGTTAACAAAAATGTGGCGTATTCCACATGAACACGTGGAGATTAAACAACACACTCCTAAATGAGTGTGGTCAAAATGTATGGGTCAAACAGAAATTAAGAAAGAAATAAAGTATTCCTGGAACTAAATGAAAAGGACAGTACAATACAACAAAACCTCTGGGACATGCTAAAAGCTATCCTTAGAGGGAAGTTTATAGCTCTAAGTACCTACATTAAAGAATCAGAACGAACACAAACAAATGACTTAACATTGCAATTCAAGACACTTGAAAAGCAACAACAAATGAAACCCAAACCCAGCAGACAAGAAGAAATAACAAAAATCAGAGCAGAAATTAATGAAATCGAAACAAAGAAAGCAATACAAAGACTCAACAAATCAGAGAGCTGTTTCTTTGAAAAGATAAAGAAGATTGACAGACCTCCAGCCCAGTTAACCAAAAGAAAGAAAGAGCACCTCCAAGTTAACAAAATCAGAGATGAAAGGAGAAACATCACAACACACACCACCTCCAAGTCAACAAAATCAGAGATGAAAGGGGAAACATCACAACACACACCACAAAGATACAGAATATTATAAAGGAATACTTTAAAAACCTATAAGCTACTAAATTTGAAAACCTAAAAGAATTGGACAGATATCTAAAGGCATGGGAACCACTAAAACTAAACCAAGAAGAGATTAACAGCTTAAACAGACCCATAACACAAAAAGGAATTGAAACAGTAATACAAACCTCCCAACTAAAAAATGCCCAGGACCAGATGTATTTACAGCAGAATTCTATCAGACATTTAAAGAAGATATACATCAATACAACCAAAAAAGAAAACTACAGATCCGTATCCTTAATGAACATAAATGCAAAAATTCTCAACATGATACAAACCACATACAGACACACATCAAAAACATCATCTACCTTGATGAAGCTGGCTTTATCCCAGAGATGCAGGGATGGTTCAATATACATAAGTCAATAAATGTCATAAATCATATAAATGGGCTCAAAGACAAGAACCACATGGTCATTTCAATAGATGCAGAGAAGGCCTTTGACAAAATTCAACATGCATTTATGTTCAAAGACCTAGAAGGAGTTGGACTGGAGGGAACATACCTCAACATAATTGAAGCCATATATAAAAACCCCACAGCCAACATCATTCTAAAAGGAGAAAAACTGGAAGCATTCCCATGGAAATCAGGAACCAGACAAGACTATCACTATCTCCACTTCTCTTTAACATAGTACTTGAAACTCTTGCAAGAGCAATAAGACAAGAGCAGGAAATTAAAGGAGTAATAATTGGAAAAGAAGAGCTCAAATTATCCCTTTTTGCAGATGATATGATATTATATCTAAGAGGCACTAAAAATTCCACCAGAAAACTCCTAGAAATTATTAACATGTTCAGTAAAGTGGCAGGTTACAAAATTAACCTACAAAGGTCTGTAGCCTTTCTGTATACCAATGACAAGCAATCAGAGAAAGAGTACACGGAAACACTCCCCTTCACAATAGCTGCAAAAAAAATAAAATATCTTGGAATAAACCTGACCAAAGGCATTAAAGAGCTCTACAATGAAAATTTTAAATCTTTAAAGAAAGAGATTGAGGAAGACATCAGAAGATGGAAGGACCTCCCATGCTCATGGATTGGAAGAATTAATATTGTGAAAATGACCATCCTATCAAAAGCCATTTATACATTCAATGCAATGCCAACCAAAATCCCCATGACATTTTTCACAGAATTGGAAAAAAACATCATAAGATTCACATGGAAGCACAAAAGACCTCGAATAGCTAAAGCAACCCTGAGCACTAAGAGCAATACTGGGGGGATTACTATT
>NW_008360051.1:1057669-1058344 GCF_000622305.1 Nannospalax galili | reverse complement strand
GATTTTCTCAAGGCCATAAAGATGTGCAGGAAACCATAAAGCTGCCATAAAGATGTTTTTCTTCTGGCCTTTTGGCTCCCAACAGATATAGGGGTAGGAAAGGATTTTCTAAACAGGACATCAACTGCTTATGAAACAAGGGCAAGAATTAACAAATGGGACCTCATTAAACTAAAAAGCTTCTGTACATCAAAGGAGGCAACCAGGGAACTGCAGAGAATACTCACAGAATAGGAGAAAATCTTCACCAGTGACACATCTGATGGAGGTTTAACATCCAGAATATACAATGAACTCAAAAAACAGAGAACCAAGACAGGAAGCAATCCAATTAAAAGATGGGCTAAGGAGCTGAACAGAGAGTTCTCAAAAGAAGAAGTAAAGATGACTAAGAAGCATCTTAAAAGATGTTCAACATCGGCTAGGTGTGGTAGCACACACCTTTAATCCCAGCTCTTGGGAGGCAGAGATAGGAGGATCTCTCTGAGTTCAAGCAGCCTGGTCTACATAGTGAGTTCCAGGACAGCTAGGGCTACAGGGAGACCCTGTCTCAAAAAAGACCAAAACAAACCAAAAAGATGTTCAACATCTCTGATAATTAGGGAAATGCAAATTAAAACCACTTTAAGATTTCATCTTACCCCAGTCAGACTGGCTAAGATCAAGAGAACAAAT
>NW_008360051.1:1000846-1055947 GCF_000622305.1 Nannospalax galili | reverse complement strand
CACAGCAGACAGTAGCAGGGATATCAGAGTATAAGGGCTCTAGTTGGGGGAGGGAGGCTATGGGAGGGTGCCATCTGGGAAGTGGATGTACAGTTGAATAAGATGAATTGGGATGTTCTATGCAATATACACACACACAAAAAAAATCAACAAATTTAAAAAATGAATTATAAAAAAATGTGGTGTATTTACACAATGGAGTTCTGTTCAGCAGTAAAAAAGATGAGATAAATTTGCAGGTAAATGGATAGATCTAGAAACTGTTATTCTAAGTGAAGTAACAGACTCAGAAAAATAAAAGACATTATGTTCTCCCTCATATGTAGATCCTGGCACCAAATCCTTTTAAATTCCATGTCCTTTTAAAAAGATGATGCTGCACAGCAGTCCCTTCTGCATGAAATAACTGCCATCATCACGACTTCAGCTGAGCCTGATTGCTAATCATCGTCACAATTGGGCTTGTTGGCAGTTGTGCTTCTTCATTAAAGGAGGGGCAAGCAGGGTCATTGGACCCTCACCAGAGTATCCAGCCACTCTTCCCAGTCAACTGTATGTAATTTTCCCCTAATCACACATGGTCTCCTGGATTTGGGGAGAGCTAAAGTACACAGTCTGGGGAAGGCTAGGAAGAGAAGGCATGACCCATGCTGGGTAAAGGCTTTCCAGTGTGCATACCCTCAGGTCATACATACACCTCAGTTATCTCAGTAAATAAGGTCAATAAATTAATTGGTTCCCCAATAAAACTTTAATCAAACATTGGTTTGACACTAGAACCCTAAAAGGGAATATGCGTTGCTTAGTATCCCCAGAAAAAGAATTTTCACAACAGATAGAAAATTTATTTGTTAATGTTATTATGTCTCATAATTATTTTAAAAAAGAAAATGAGAATGTAAAAGATGTTAAAAGGATATGGGAATAGAGATATTTTCCAAAATAGAAAAAATGAGAAAGCCTAAGCAAGTGATGAAGGTCTGTGTAGGTTTGTTATGATACATAAAGGATAAGACAAAAATTATATACACATGATATTAAAATTTCTAAGGTCATAGTTTAGTCAACTAGTTTAAGGAACAAAATATATATCTAGTCAAGGTTTATCTGAGAATATTTGGTTTTTTACCCAAGCTTTATCTACATCGCACATTGTTATTAAAAGGACCAGACCAGTGGAACTAACCTTATTGGATGTTTAATAGCCGTACTTTGAGGCTGATACTAATCTGGTCAGAGGGATTTAAAGGACAGTTTTTGCCCCTTTCCCTCTAAGGTCAACTAAGTTCCAGGGGACTATGGAACATCTCTCTAAATGTCCTGTAGCTATGGTGAGTCACCTGTCCTCTTATTCAGGGAAACCATGGAGACACGAAAAATGGACTTGAACCATTGTCCAGTCTACAAAGAGGAGGGTCAACTCAGAGGAAGCATTTCCTCCATGCTTCCAAGTGAAGCCAGCCATGGCTGAGCAGGACCTTTGATGCTTTTGGAAGCCCTTGTCAAGAAATTCCAATGGACGCTCATATGAACATTTGAATATTGCCCTGTTCTGACTTTTTTCTAGTTCCCTGTCTAGAACTTATAACGCTAATTTCTCTTGCCTTTACTTCTCCTTCACATCTCCTATTCGTCAAGTACTTTCTTTTCCACCTACAGATAAGAGTTATGAAATTTGGAAGTCTTTTAAATAGACCCACTGAAGAGGTACTCCACCCTGCATCCCAGTTCAGCATGGACGAAGCCAGATCGGTTTGTGTCCAGATTCCCTATTGGCAAGTTGGGTAGCCTCTTCAGAGCATGGTGTGATAAGAATAGGAGGCAGGAATTGGCTAGGCAATTAGTGTAAAAAGACCCCAAAGAAAAGTCAAAATGTCCTTGGGCCTCTTAGAAACATACTCCGCTCCAAAGGCCAAAACTGTCGAAAGTATTTGGGAGTTCTTATCTAATCCTTACAAGATTTTAGGGTTACCTCTTCAGAGGGGGGAGTGTTAGAGTAGCAAAAAGCCCCATTAAACAAAAGAAGAAGAGTACATGAAGTTATCAGAAAAAAGTGGTGGGGAGATATGGGAGGAGTTGGGGGGAGGGAATGGGCATGGATGTGATCAAAACACCTTATATGCATGTATGAAATTCTCAATAAATTATTGATTTCTAAAAAAGTAGAATTTGAGGGGCTAGAGAGATGGCTCAGCAGTTAAGAGCACTGACTGCTCTTGAAAAGGGCCAGGGTTTGGTTCCCAGCACCCACATAGTGGCTAACAATTGTCTGTAACACCAATTCCAGGGGAGCCTATGCCCTCTTTTGGGTATTGCACACACATGGTGCACTTATACAATACAGGCAAAACACTCATACACATAAAAAATAAAAATGTATAAATAAAAAGGTAAAATAGTATTTTCTAACTCTGTTGTTGGTGTATGGAAAAGTAATTTTTTTAGATCAAAAAAAAAAAAAAAAGAATTAGGAAAATGGGCAGCAGCCCCTAACCTTAACCCAGGAACTATTGGCAACTGATTACTGTGAGGTCAGGGATATTAGGTCTTCTTTAAGGGTGTGACTCTAGATAGGCAGATTAGACTCCAGCGGACAGACTTGCACTAAGGGATACAAATGCTTAATTGGATAGGCCTTAACGTATATGACAGAATGCATGAAATCCTGTGGGAGATATGGGGGCGGGAGGGTAGGGTATGGGGTCTAAATCTGATTAAGATGTATTATATGAAATGTACAAAAACACAATAAAACTACATTAAAATAGAAAATTTTAAAAATTAAAAATAATAGAGGGTATGACGTCAGGTCTTAAGATGGGGTAGAGATGGGGGAGAGGTTCTGAATATGATCAAACCACAACGTATGAGATTCTCAAAGAATCAATAAAAATATTATTTTAAAAAACAAACACATATCTGAGTATTTACTATGGTTTTATTCTTAATTGTCAAGACTTGCAAGCAATGAAGAAGGTCTTAGGTAAAAGATGACAGCACCTGTGGTATATGTGTACCATGAGATTCAGCACATGGAAAGAAAACAGCCGTGATGAAATATGGAAGTGCTTTAGAGGCACATTAGAGGTGGAAGGAGTTGATCAGAAAGAGCTCAATTCCAGCTATGTGACGTTCTGGAAAAGACAAGAAAGAAATCTGTGGTTTCCTGGGATGAGGAGGAGCTGGAGAAGTGAACAGACCCACCGCAGATCATTTGGTGGGTAGTGAAACTATTTCATACGATACTTCAGTAGTGGACACAACATTATATAACAGTCCAAACTCACAAACTGTGTAACATCAATAGTGAACCCTAATGTAGACTATGGACTTTGTGTGCTGATGTGTAATGTATGTCCATTGATTCTAACCACACTGATAAGGTCTGTAATAGCTGATACCTGGAGAACTCTCTGGATCTTCTGCTTGGTGTTGCTATGAACTTGAAGTTGTTCTACAAAACAAAGTATATTTTTTACAAAGATCAAAGTAATGAATAAACAGTATGCGTCGAGGAAGGAAAGAAGCCTAATCCTTTTTGAAAAGTAGTACAATTAACTGAGCGCAGTTTGCGCTGTGTTATATATTCAAAAGGCTCAGTAGACATAATTATACTTACTAATTGCCACCTGACTGGGGGGCAGCTACTTCTATAATTACTGCTTTGCAGATGAGGAAGCATTCAAGGAGGCTAAGTAAATTGCTGAGAAGATAGAAAAACACAGAAACTGGCTCTTGCTTTCTGGGAAAACGAAAGACAGGACTCTCCTTAAACATTTTTTTTTCAGAATATAGCTGAAGGCTGTGGAGGTTTGGTTGGTAAAGTATTTGCCTTGCAAGCAGGAAGACCTGAGCTGGATCCCTGGAACCCACATTAAAAAGCCAGAAATGACGGCATGTGCCTGCAATTCTAGCCCTGAGGAGGTGGAGACAGGCAGGTTCTGGAGTTCACTGCCAGCCAGCCTAACTGTTCTGCATGGTCCAGAGAATAAACTACAATAGACAGACTTCTGCTTCCAAGTGAGCGAGTTTATTAAGCATGTAGCAAGCCAAGGAAAAGCACAAATAGCAAGCAGCATGTAGAGAGCGCATCATCTAATCAGCCTCTTACACCATCCAGCAGAGACCACTGGAGTAGTGTGACTCAGACAACAGACAAAGGCAGCAGCTTCAAATTAGCGCCTTATAACATCTAGCAGAAAATGACTAGGGGGAAGCCCCACTGAGGCAGCCAGCTGGACTTCTCATTGAGAACTGTTCCCACAGCAGGCATTTTCAGTCCATGAAATAAACTAAGGTAACCCTCTGTTGGAAATGGTTTCCCCTCTAGTTGTTCTCCAGGGGTCAGTGTTTTTTAATACCCTAGCTGTTTGCTATTTTCCTTTCTCCCTAGCACAGAGTTAGAGGCCAACCTGCTCCAGGACAGAGAGTTTTAAAGTACACTTGAAATAAAAGTTATTAACTGGGACAAGGGAGGGCCTCCTCTCTCCCAGAATCCACTTTTGTCAGGCTTTAAGAGCACATAACAATTATCAATATGATGTATATTACACTAGACTTCCTGGCAAGTCCCAGGTTTCACTGAGACTCCGTGTATCAAAACAAAAGTGGATGGTAACTGAAGAATACCTCCTGATATTGTCCTCTGACCTCCACAGGCATGTACACACACTTCTGCACACATGTAGAACCCTGTACACATGAATACACACACACAGAATTTAGCCAAGACTGATAACCTGGCGCACATCTCTAATCCTAGCACTCGGGAGGCTTGAAGCAGGAGGATCACAAGTTCAAGGTCAACCTGAGCTGTATAGTGAGTTCAAGGCCAGGCAGGGACAATAAGATCTGATTCTGTCTCAACAAACAAACAAAAAGAATATAGCAGTATTGGGAGGCATTAAACAGAGTTCTCGTACAAGTGTCTTGAAATTTCATATTTCTTATATAAATTCTAAGAATCAAATTATACATGGAAACTACAATATTCTCAATAGAAGCTCATATTGTCTTTATGAATTCAGAATGCACATTTTTCCTCTCTCATTACCTTGAATTTGTGCTTAGCTTGCATTACAACCAAGTAGTATTACAAAAGAATGCTCATTTTATACGAATACAAGCATTCATCCACTCGTTAGTTTATATTGCCAACATGTGACCAAAGCACTCGACCTACAAGGATTTTATTCCAAACTAATCATTGAAGAAGCTCACCATTAGAATATTTATTATAAGGAACAGCTTCTTCCACAGTTATCATTTTGAAAATGTAAATGTAAGTTAAGATCACGTTGGGTAGTAAAAACAACCTTATCAGAGACTAAAACCTTATCTGAGGACACTCAGTCCTCCTCAATGTTTAGCAAGTTCAGTGACAAGGTGGAGAGAATGTCAAGGTAGGGTTGCTAAGCTACTTTTATTGAAGAGCAGCTCTTCATCAGTAGTACAGGAAAAAATATATAAAACTGGCTTTCCCCTCTGTGTTCTTCAGCTTTGGTGGCATCTCATTGCCAGCAAATGCATTTCAAGGACCTTAGGATGCTGTCCTAGCTTTTCTGTCGCTGATTCCTTGGCTGTATTTCCAGACATGACTTCCTAGGCCTCAACTTCACAATGACTCAACGTCTCCTGATTCATTCTTTACCTTCTGGCCTCAGTGCCTTTGTTCAGCTTAAAAAGTCTTTGTGCAGACACAGTACTGTTTGTACAAACAGTAGTTGGCTGAAAAGCTTTCCCAGACTATATTTCACTCTCTAGCTGAAATTCAGCCCCATCTTCGGATTACCCAGGCGTTGTGTACATGTGGAGAAGCTGTCACTGCATTCAGCCTGATGCCACAGTTAGTAAAGAATGTCCTCTCTCCTTTTTCAGGGCTGTTGTGAGAAAGAAGACACTCCACATTGATCATGGACCCTCCCCCCCAGCACTTACAGTGCAGTGCCTGAAATGTAAGAGTTCTACAACCAAAAGCTCAGAGTGGGAAAGAAACGTGAAATGATAGGAAATGCCAAAGGTGTTAAGAAACGTTGGATGCCAGAGAGATGCAGAAGGGGCTGTGGCAATGGCTTGGCGCTTATGAGCACTGGCTGCTCTTGCAGAGGACAAGGGTTCGGTTCCCAGCACCCACATGGCAGCTAACAACCATCTGTAACTCCAGTTCCAGGGGATTCGATGCCCTCTTCTGGTTCTTGTGGGCACCAAGCACACATGTGGTATGTTTACATACATTCAGGCAAAACACTTCTATATATAAAATAAAAATAAAAACAATATTTTTAAAGAATCTACCTGATCTTGAACTTTAAAAAAAAAAAGAAAGAGGAAGCAAACAGGAAAGAGCAACAAAATAAACATTTATTAAGATCTGTGGCCTCACAATTCTGAGTTTTTACGTACGTTATTGTGACAGGACCCAAGCTTCAACCCCTCTCTCATCAAAATGGAACGCTGTCTGAACAGTGGGAACAGGAAGGACACAAGCACTGACCCAGGACTTCACCCTCTTTCATTTCCTTCACGAGTCATTTCTCCTTATATATTTCAGGTACCAGAGACAATAGGTTTGATCTATTTTTCTAAGACAAGAAGAAGGATACTATTCCCTAAGCAATACAAACCCTCTTTGTACCAATATAACTCTTCATGGTAGATCCTGGGATAATAAGCCAGATCACAGCCAGACCCAGATGACCTGGACTATCAGCGTGGCCACTCCAACACTCGCCTTTATTTTGCTCCAATATATAACACGGAGACTGCTGTACCACATGTGTATGTATGTGTGTATTATATGTATGTGTCATGAATGCATATTTTAGATACTTAGATGTCTACTCTTTCCAATGTGACCTCTTTGCTGTTTTCACTACCATCTGTCTGTCCATCTATCTAATCATCTATCAATCATCTATCTATCTATCCTCTATCAATCATCTATCTCTCCATCTTTCAATCATCTATCTATCTCATCTATCTTTCTATTGTCTATCATCTATCTATCTATCATCTATCATCTATCAATCATCTATCTATCATCTATCTATCTATCATATATCTATCTATCTATCATCTATAATCTATCAATCATCTATCTATCATCTATCTATCATCTATCTATCATCTATCTGTCTATCATATATCTATCTATCTATATATCTATCTATCTATCTATCTATCTATCATCTTCTATCCATGAATCTATTGTCAATTTGTAGTTCAAAGGATTAAGCCAGGAGCTCCTGGGCAAACTCCCAATCACAGAGCTGTAATCACAGCTCTCATCTGTCTCTTAATCAGCTTTCTGGAGGAGGAGGACCGAGCTGGGACTTCCTGATGCTTATCTCCACCATTATGGTCTCTTTTAATTTTTACATTTCAGCATGGTAGACATTGACTCCATCCTCATTATTAATAATAGAGAAGCAAGCCTGAGATACAGACAGATTAAATAATTCGCACAGGGGAGAGCAACTAGGGAACAGTGGAATCAGATTTCAAGCCCAGGCAGTTTAACTCTAGTATCTGTCAGTGAAACATGTTTTCATGAAAGAGCATTTCACACAGGGAGAAGGAACCTTCGAGAAGAATGGGCAAATGAAATGTATTTCTCATCTGGTGACATTTGGATATCCACACCAAATGTACTATATCAATAGTAGTTACAATACAAAGTGCAACTATATCAAAGTTACAATCCTCCTCTAGGGCTGGGAGATAGTTTAGTCTGTAAAGTGCTTGCCCTGCAAAGCTGACGGCCTGAGTTCAATCCCCAGCACCCATGAAAATGCCAGGACTGTTGGTGTGAGCTTGTAAACCCAGCACTGGGGAGGCACAGATGGGTAGATCCCAGGGCTTGTGGGCCAGCAGCCTAGCCTAACTGGCAAGTTGGGAAAGACTCTGTCTCAGAAACAAAACAAACAAATTAACAATGTAGACAGATCCTGAGGAACAACACCTGGAGCAACAACATCTAGCCACAGCTATACACACACGCACACACACAAATAATAATCATAATAAATAAAAATAAAAATTTAAATCTCCATCCAAATGGTCAACACTCTTAAAGCAGTAATGGTACACAGCATCTTTAGAAGCACCTTTCTGGGAGTTCTAACATAGAACTTCATGAAAGTAGAACATTCAGTAACCAAACCATGCATCAGAGTGGCCACAGAGGAAGCTCAGTTCATCCAAAGCGTGCACATCATCAGGTCCTTTCAGGAATGCTTGCTGGAAACTGCATGGAGCTTTCATCGTCTATCATCTGGCCCTAATATAGCCCTTATTTTTTCTGCTTAGTAATAACTCAAAGTAGGTTGCTGGTAGGAACAATTTTTTTAAAACTAATTTTTTTTAAAAATTGTTTTTATTGAATTTTTGTGTATTTCATACAGAACATCTCCATCAGTCTTAATCATCTTTATACCCCTTTCCCCAGCTGCACTATTCCATAACCCCCCACTGGAATTCATACATCTGTCATTTGTGTTACAGCCTACTGTCAAGTCAGTGTCCCCAGACACTCCTCAGTGCGAGTCCATCCACTGAGATCTAAACAGCCTATCTAGAGTCTTTCGCTTTAGGAAAATCAGCTGTTCCTTACCCAGCAGTTGCCAATGTTTCTTCAGCTAAGATTGGGGTCTGCTATCCATTTCCCCAGTTCTATGCTGGGTTTTTGTCTGCTTGGGTTTGCATGGGACTTGGGTATGCTGACATACACATTGACATACACCCACACACATCCACATAAACATGTATATACACATACATACTCACATGCACACATACACATGTGTACACACCATACACACATACACACCTATATATATATACACATCATACACACATATACAAATACATCCTATATGCATATATGTCATATACACGTGTACACAACACACACACACATAGATACACATACACATGACCACACACATACACAGATACACATGCATACACATATACATGCATGCACATCCAAAGAGATGCACACACATATACACACATGCACTGGCACATATACATGCATCATACACACAGACACACATAAACATATTCACACATGCACACATACATGTGTGCACACACAGCACACATCATACACACATATACCTACATCCACATGCACACACATACATGTGCATAACCACACTTACACACACATATATATACATGTATGCACACACAACACATATACACATACATGCACACATTCACACACATATCACATGCATACATATATGCGCATACACATCCACACACATATACCTACATCTATATGTATACATATACATAATCACACATACATACACATACATACACACATGCACATGTGCACACACACGCACACTTGCACACACACACTTTGCTGCAATCCCCTGACTGCCTCTGGTTGGACTGCTCCCTGGGCCACCACTCTCATAGTCTGAGTCCCACTCTAAGTCATTCCCTTTAATCAAGTGACATCATGGTGCCCCCATTTCCTAGTAACCAAATCACTTTCCTTTCCTTTATATTACAAACACTAGGACTAAACTTAGAACTTTACATTATACCCTTCTTGCATTTTAACAGAAGGAAAAAAAGAGTATATATGTTCTCCAATCAAATGAAAACCTAAGGCTTAAGACCCTGGAATTCCAGGCATCAGTTAGCAGATACCAGAAAATATCTGGGAACATTCAAGCAGCTCATTCTTCATAATAAATCTTAGAGATGTGGGCACCTAATCTTCTCATATGAATCCGGGCCTGCCCCTTACTTTTCATAAAACTTCACAGTCCTTAGTGTCTATCTTTCTGTTTGTAAACTGGAAATGTGGTAAAGTGCTGGGATGAAGACAGGTGGCTAAAGAGCTGGAAAGGCCTGAGGAGTGAGTCTATTTTCCCTTTCTATCATCTACCTATCATCTATCATCTATCTATATCTACCTATCATCTACCTATCATCTATCTATCATCTATCTATCTATCATCTACCTATCATCTATCATCTGTCACCTATCTACCTATCATCTATCCTCTATCATCTACCTATCTATCATCTATCTATCCATTTATTTAAAGACAATATCTTGCTGTGTAGCCTAGGCTGGCCTCAAACTTGCATCCTCCTTCCTCAGCCTCCTGAGTGCTCACATGACAGGCCTACACCACTATGCACACTGTCCCCTCTTATCAGCCGCTCCAGCCTCAGTCTCTCCAGCCTTGGGCACTGTTTTGGCTGCATTCATCCCTTCATTCATACAGAAAAACCCCAACTGTAAATCAAGGATGATAACAGTACCACTTCACAGGGGTGGGATGAGTTTCACATATAAATACTTTCCGTAATCCTGTGACGCCGTCAATACTGCTGGTGTGGCTCAGTATCTATAAAGTTACGTAGAATCTGATCTCTACAGAAATGGCCCCACAGCTTGCTTCTTGTTTACAAACTGGCATGGACTCTGCCCTGGCTTTCATTACCTGCTCCCACCAAGATGACAGGCCCCCAGATGTTGCTTCTCCTTTTTCAAATTGCATGGCACCTCTGATGCTTCACTTTCAATCAGCCCTAATAGGCCCTAATTGCAAACATTATCGATGTGAATGGTGCTACTTCCTGATAAATGAGCTGCCACGCAGGGTGTCCTGCCGCAACACGCAGATGAGCACAGGAAAGGTAGTGTCTTTCCACAGATCACTCTTGGCACCTAGGATGTAGTTGGTGGTGCCTGGCAGCCAGCTCATTTCAGGCCACTTTGCTCTGTCAGTGACTGGCTGTCATCAAAAGGTACACTCTAGCATTATTCTATGATTTTCTTTTGTAAAGAGAACAGTTCGGGAATAGTCCAGTTGATTCATTTCCAAGCCACTGGTGGAGTTGCATAGAACAGACAGAATAATAGGACATTTTGATGGGACATGTTCTAGGATGAAATTAGGCAAAGTAAAAGACTGTTTTGACTACAGCTTGAGACCAAGAATTTCCAGGATCAAAGAGAGGTAATACACGCATGGCCTTGTAGTGATCGTTTCTGTAAGGATTCTGGGTAAATGTTTGATTAAAACACACTCTGAAAATTAAACATACCTCTACCACAGAAAATATTCGACAACTGTTTAGAGCTTTCGCATTTAACCTCTCAACTTCACTGACATGTTAATGTGTTGCAGATGATTTTAAACAAATGCAAAGGCCAGGAATGGGAAGTGTGAGCCAAATACAATAAGCTCAGCCATCCGTGAGGCTTGGAGAGAAAAGAGAAAAAAAAATGACTTTGGTCAAATTCATTCTCCAGAACATGAACAATATGGAGGAGAGAAGTCAAAGTCAAGAAGGAAAATGTTCTTTGATTTTCCTGGTTGAATTTGGAGGTCACTTCTCAGGGGGTCTCTTTCTTACACAGCTTCTCAGACCAGGAGATGCTGACATCAAGGTTAGGCTATGAAAGAGGTACCTGCCTCTGGCCAGACTGGTTAAGTCTAGAGCCTTCAATGCGTTCAGCTCTTCTTCACCTCAGCTCCTCTTTGCATGGTGCTCTTGGCCTTGCACATCCTCTATGCCCTTGTTTACTGTATTAGGTACTTTTCTGTTGCTGTAGTAAAACATCATGACTGAGGGAACTTATAGAAGAAAGAGTTTATTTGAGCTTACTGTTCCAAAGGGATTAGAGTCCATCATGCCAGGGAGGCATGGAGCAGAAATCTGAGCAGTCACAGGCACAGACAGCAGAGAGTGACTGGAAATTCTGCAAGGCTTAAGAACTTTCAAAGCCTGCACCTAGTGACATGGGCACACCTCCTAAAGCCTCCCAAAACAGTGACACCAGCTGGGGACAAAATATCCAGATACTTGGAGCCTATGAAGAATATTCTCATTCAATCCATCACATTCTGCTCCCTGACCCCCATAGGCTCATGATCACATAAAATTCAAAATGCATTTAGTCTACCTTCAAAAGTCCCCATAGTCTTTACCAGTCTCAAGGCAATCTCTTTAGCTCCTGTGAAATCAAAAGACAAATTATATACTTCCAACATACAATGGCACCAAATGCACACTCCCATCCCAAAAGGGAAGAACAGGGGCATGCTGAGTCAAAACAAGACCAAAAACCAGCAGGGCAAGCACCAAATCCAGTAGCTCTGTTCCCAACTTCTGGACTTCATTTTCAAAAAGCTTTGCTGTGTGAAACATTCATCTCGCTCTTGGACTGGTACCACCCCCTGTATGCAGCTCTCCTTGGCAGATGTCTCACAACTCTATCATCTCCAGCATCTTGGGGTCTCCACTGCCAACCAAGCTACACTTTCACAGCTTCATGCAATAGCCTGTCAGGGCCTCTTCGCCTATCAGAGGCTTCTTTATGCAGGGGCACCCCTGAGGCACATTGCCTGGCCAAGCAGCACTCTGAAACTATGGAGGAAGAATCGATGACCCCTTCACTCTTGTATCTCTCATGAGTAATGCCAGGACTATATGACTTACACTGCCAAGTCTGGCTGCCAGTTTTGGGTCCTCTCAGAGAAAATTGCCTTAGGCCTTTTTCTTTTCACAAGTTGGAGGTTTAGCTAGGTGTGGTCTTCTCCTGAAAATATTATTTCCATTGTTTAAGTGCAAACTTCTAGGCCTCTCCTTGAATGATTTAATGTCCTTATCAAAGAGAACCTGTCCTTCAGTACAGGCCTTGGCTCCAGCATTAATCTTCCTAGTGCTCTTTTCAATCCAAACTGTAGATTCTGCATTTCTTTCTGCCTCATTTGCTCTTTTCTGCTGTAGATCTGTCTGATATTTACCATTAATAACCACAATGTAGCCTCAGGCAAGCTCTTAGGCTGGGGGCAGACAGCAGCCAGAATCTACCAAAATACCCCAATTGCTGTTTAAGTCCTCATTTCCTTCAGGAACTACTTTGCTCTCAGCACTACTTCCTTCCAGGTTCCAACTAGAATGGCCTGTTAAGCTCTGCTTACGGCATTCAACTGCTTTCCTAGTCCAAAATTCCAAAGTCTTCCACACTCCTCCCAAAACCCACATGGCCAGGTTCTTCACAGCCAACAGCCTACTCTTTGATACCAACTTCTGTATCAGTTACTTTTCTGTTGCTGTTATAAAATACCATGACTGAGGGAACTTATAGAAGGAAGAGTTTATTTGAGCTTACAGTTCCAGAAGGATTCAAGTCCATCATGGCTGGGAGGCATGGAGTAGAAATCTGAGCATCACATCTTGAAGCAGGCACAGGAAGTAGAGTGTGTCTGGAAATCTTGCAAGCCTTAAGAACTCTCAAAACCTGCCCCTAGTGACATGCTTCCTCCAGCATGGCTACAACTCCTAAAGCCTTCCAAAGCAGTGCCACCAAGGAGAGACAAAGTGTTCAAATACTTAGAGCATATGGGGGACATTGCCATTCAAACTACCACATCCACCAAGCTGACTTCCTCAGTGTCTCTGCACAGTATCCCCCTGTGCGTTCTTCCCTCACACACTGACACATAACCTTTGTCCTGTATCTCCTCTGTAACGCCCTTGCTACCTTTGATAGTTTTTGAGACCCTTCCCATGACCTCTATTGTCCTAAATGACTGAGACAAAATATTCTTTATTGATGTGCCTCTAATTTTTAACACAATGCCTAGTAGATTTTAGGCACTGAATAAATGCTTATTGGAATAAATCCAGTTGCTATGATGTACTTTTATAGGTTGGACATAAACTGACTGCAGGGGACTGTTGTCTTTACAAATGAGACACCATGGGGATTTTCCAGCCTCCTTCCTAGAGTATGCTATATCTAGAAATACAGACATGGCTATGACTTAAAAGACAAAAGTGAAGCATCCAGATGTGGGGTACACGCCTGTAATCCCAGCGCTCAGGAGAGTAAAATAGGAGGATCCAAGGTTTAAGGTCTGTCTCCAGGTAGTAAGGCTTTATTCAAAAAAAAATCATAAAAATGAAACAAGAAGGGCTGGAGAGATGGTTCAGTGGTTAAGAGCACTGGCTATTCTTGCAGAGGACCCGGGTTTGATTCCTAGCACCCACATGGCAGCTAATAATCATCTATAATGCCAGTTCCAGGTTCCAACACCCTCCTCTGACCCCCATGGTCATTGTATGACACAGGTGCACTTATAGACATGCAGGCAATACACTCATACACGTAAAATAAAATACTAAAAAATAAAACACGAGGCCCACACTACATCCTGGTCTATTTTCAAATCAATTCAAAAGTATACTATTCTTCACTAAAACACAAAGGTCTTTATATAAAAATGTATATTCTTGCTATTTGTCACTTTCTGGGGAACTGAAGGAATCTGAAAGTTTATAGATTATAAGAAAAATAAGTAAACACAGCCCAAATGTTTATATATGGCAGCAAACAAGAGGGGCTATGAATGTAGTTTTCTTGTTACAGTTCTTTCTTAACATGCAGGAGACCCAGGGTCAGATCCCCAGCAATTTACAAACTGAGCCTGGTGATAAACATCTGTACATCTCAGGTAGAGGCAGAGACAAAGCCAGTTCATGACCAGCCTGAGCTATATGAGGCTCTTGTTTGTTTGTTTTTTGACAAGTTTTCCCTTAGTTGCAGCCCTCCTGGAAATCACCGTGTGGACCAGATTGGCCTCGATTTCACAGAGATCTGCCTGCCTCTGCCTCCCAGGGGCTGGGATTAAAGGTGTGCACCACTATGCCCACTGTAGGGCTCTTTTTTTAATTAAAAAATAAAAGAAAATAAGCAAGCAGATGAGGCACTAACATAGAAAAAAATTTCAATGAGTCAACTGGTTGTCAAGATAGTTGGAAGACGGGGAGAAGATGCAAGTATCCCCAATTTCCAGGGGCACAGCCTGCATCTTGACCCTCTCAGCTGTTCAGCCAGACCACTGTGGAGGAGGAAAGTGCCCCACAGATTAGGCTAGTGGTATCGTCCCCATATATAGGAAGCACTTAGGATACTAAGAGCTGGCTTATTCTCTCTGCTTTCTGGTCTGTGGAGATGTGAGGGTTTCTCCTACATGTTCCTGCCCCCATGAACTCTGTCATACCTTTCCCACCATGATGAATTGTTCCCTTCAATTGTGAGCCAGAATAAATCGTTCCTGCCTTAAATTACCATGTGTCAGGTATTTGGTCTCAGCAACAAGAGACTAGTACAAATACCTAAATACTACTATTCTAATGCCCTCTGCACTGTGGCCCTCCTCAGATGTTTATGACATACTGAGCTGTGGCAACAAACAGTACCTGGACTTGGTGTGCTTATTAGAACACAATTGATTTCTCCTTCCTACCACATGCATCTTCCATTTGAGAATCTCATTATTTTCTGATTTAAAGTTCAGTCCACATATTCAGCCAGAAATTGACCAGGAAGGAAAACAGTTTCCTTCCACTTATAGTTCATTGGACAGAACTAGTCACATGGAAAATCTGAGCACAATGAGAAATGAAATGGGTACAAGTAAACTGATAAATACTAACAATCTGTGCTACAATATAACTTAGTATTGTTAAGCAACTCTGCTTTTGGCTAAATACACAGTCTTGTATATTTAGCTAAAAGAACCATTTCCTTCATAATAATTGGATTTAACCCAGATGCTTTTAAAGTATACTCTCCGGAACCAACTGTTTTGAATTTATATTCTTTGGCATTGTATGCCAAAATATACTTAAGATATTGTTTTCCTTACTTATATAAATTTCCTCAAGGCTTAGCACCTCGAACAGTTTCTGTGGTCCTTGGACGTACAGGGGCTGTGTTGGAAAGCTCTGTCTCAAGATCTATCATGAGATTGCAGTCACACTATTAATGGATGAAGGCCCCCTTCCAAACCTGTTTGCCTGATTAGGGCAGGAGTCAGCACTTCAAAATTGTTGGGCTGCAGGAACAGTTCCTCACTAGCCAGAGTTCCTTGCTGACTGTGGGACAGAGTATTTCAAGTTCCTTCCACCAGTGCCTTGCCATTGGGCAGCTCACATCATGGCGGCTGCCTTCCCTCAACTCAAATAGGCATTTTGGCAAGAGACAGCAGTCAAAGGTGGAGGTTGAAAGCCACAGTCTTTGATAATCTAGTGTCAGAAGTGTCAGCCGTAATTGTCATTTGCCATATTCTACTCATGAGACACATTCAAGGGCTAAACATTTTGCAAGGGCATGAGTGTTAGGGACCAGAGTCATTGAGGCCATCTCAGAGGCTGCTCCCCATACATGCCTTTCTATGCCATCTTATGATGGGCTCCTTTATTTCATCTCTTGCATTTTGTCACCTTTTGTTTTTATTTTTCAAGTTTAGGTCAGTATTGGGTTTGGAAGTCTTCTTAGACCATGACATTAAAAATTACAGGTGGTGGAAAAACTGGAAACACAGTGTATGATACCTGTGCTAGGTCCATGCTGTGTAGTTCTTCAAACTTTAGAAGCACTGTCCTGACTTCTTTGGCTATCTACTGCTGTGTTACATATACTTTTCTTGATCTAGGACTTGCTGGATTCTGGAGCTCTTTGTTGGTTGGTTGGTTTTGTTTATAGCATCTGATATTATGTTGATTTTGTCAATTAAAATATTTTTGGATAAGTAAAATAGTCTATTAACAAATTGAAGGACAAGCATTATTTCATAATGATATTTCCATCCAGAGATAAGACACTAGATTATACTAGGTACCAACCAACCACATTGATTAAGTGGCCTAAAACTTCCAAGATTCATTTCTTATTTTTGCCATATGTTCTTGGCAGAGGAGATAGAAGGATACGCATGGGGAGGGCTGATCTCTGGGGAGCACTGATCACTGGTGTCACTCAAAAGTTCAGACTAATTGAGAACACTATCATAAATATTGGTCACCATGCTAGAGGAGAAAGCGTTCTGGGACGTCTTGCCACAGCAATTAAAGACTTGGTCCTGAAGTGTCAGGCATCATTTCCACTTTTAAGTCCCCAACCAGAACTATGCAACACATTTCCAACAACTGGACAACTGCTCAATGTGCCCAGATATTAGCAAACAACACTGATCACAAGCCCTGCCTCTACAGCAGATAGCACTAGGAGGAAACCAGATCAAACAGCATATTAATGCAGTCAACTTTGGTTCTAACCAAATATTCTTTCTTCAACACCTCATATATCTTAGAATTGCCACCCAATCTGCTTGAACCTTCACATACCCAGATTTGGGTTTGGTAAAAGCATACTTATTTTTGTCACATGTAATCTCAAACTCAGCATCATCACAGGGCTGGTGCCCTATATAATAGATGACCTGGGAGTTTCTTTTGTGGGGTGTGTTTGTGTATATGTGTGTGTGTGTGTGTGTGTGGTGTTGGCCAGAGGTCACCTTAGTTGTCATTCCTCAGGAAAGGCTCACTTTAATTTTAAGACAGGGTCTCTCACTATGACCCAGAGCTGACCACTTAGGCTGGGCTAGCTGACCAGCATGCCACAGGGATCCTCCTGTTGTTGCCTCTCCAGTCCTGTGTCTGGCTTTTTCATTTGTGTCTTTTAAAATTTTAACCTACTCTGTCTATGAGCAGCCTTTTATGTCTTACCTTCTGCTTTTCCCTGGATCTAGAGTATGTGCCTCCAGCATGATGCTGTGTATTCATCTAGTCTTCCTGCTATAATGCCAGCTTCCTGATAGCAGGAAGTTCGTTGTAGTCACTGTAACGTCCCAGCACCTAGAATATCCGATGGCACATTCTAAGAATCAAGCTGACTTAAAGATCCACTGTAATAGTTAATACTGTTAACCATCAAAAATCTAAAATCACTTGGAAGATGGACTGAGCACGCCGGTGGAGAATTATCTTTATTTTAATTTTTATGTATATGAGTCTAATGCCCGCATATATGTAAGGTCACCTTGTCATGCAATGCCCTTGGAGATCAGAAGAGGGCATCAAATTCCCCTGGAACTGGAGCAACAAACAGATGGTTGTTAGCCACCTTGTGGATGCTGGGAGTTGAACCCAGGTCCTCTGCAAGAGTAGCCAGTGTTCTCACTGCTGTGCCATCTCTCCAGCCCCATGGAGAATTATCTTGATTAGGTTAATTGATGTGAAAAAACCCACCCTCTGTGGAATAGCACCGAGAGCTGGGACCCTGGACCTTACAGAAGGGGAACATGAGCTAGTTCGTGCTTCCTCTCTGCTTCCTGGCTGTGGGTGCAATGTGAACAGTGTTTGGAGCTCCTGCAGCTGTTCTCCCCACCATAGTGCACTGACCTGCAGCAAAAGTACGGTCTCCTTTCAGCTGCTTTTGTTGGAGTATCTTATCATAGCAGCAGGCAAAGAAACTAAAATTCCTGCCCAGCAAAATAATAAGTTCCAGTAAAGGAACTCAAATCCAAAAGGAAATTCAACAAGGGTGATTTTTACTCCGTAAGCCTCCACACTTACTAAAGGGCCAGGTTGCATAACAGCATTTTAAATACGTATCTGCTGTAGAAATGAATGAATTCCAAAATTTATAGGAATCACTGCTTCTGATTCTTAAAATGTGTAGTAAAATATATTCTTAGCAATATCTTCTGTCAGAAAATGAGAAGCAACCCAACACACACATAAAAACAACATGAATTTGCAGAGGACCCCCTAAGGCATCTGGAAAGGCAGAAAGAGCAATTTGAAATTGCTCATCTCTGGCCTAACCTATAAGCAAAGTGGAGCTGAAAAGACCGCTTAGAGAGACTAGTCTAATCCTGCAATCTAAGAGTCACATGGCTGAATTCTTCTGGAAAAATGAATTTTAAATCCCTGTGAAATCACAGATAAAGCCCAGAGAAGCAGAGATCTAATGCATCCATCTGCTTCCTGTTCCGCCATCGTGACAGGGAATATGCTGTCAATCACAGCATCCTTTCTGTGACCCTAGAATCTTCTTCATGGCTCTCCTAGAAGGCATGGCCATGAGTACTCCAGATAACACTCACTTATCACTGTTACTTTTCTATTAGTCATAAGCAAAATTGCTAGAGACTGAGAAAGCTCAAATCATTTTTCTGTGTTGCCTAAAACAAAAATTACAGAACTTAGACTTCAATATGGGCAAAGAACTTAGGATTTTATTTTTCTTCTTCTTCTTTTCTAAGGCAGGGCTTTGTGTAGCTCAGACTGTTCTCAGTCTCACTATGTAGCTGAGGACGACCTTGAATTCCTGATCTTCTTGCCTTTACCTCCCAAGAGCTAGAATTATGGACATGTGCTGCCAAGCACAACCCAGAAATTAGTCTTCGTTTCTTTATCCCCTTATTAGTAGATAATGATCTTCATTTTAAAGATGTTAGATATAAATTTTTGTTGAATAAAAAGAGAATTTTGGGCTGGATGGATGGCATAGCAGTTAAGAACACTGTCCATTCTTACAGAAAACCTAGGTTCAATTCTTAGCACCCACATGGCAGCTAACAACCATCTGCAACTCCAGTTCCAGGGGATCTAATACCATTTTCTGACCTCCTAGGGCTTTACATGACACAGGTGCACTTATACACATGCAAGCAATACACTAATACACATAAAAAATAAAAAATTTTTGTTTTTTAAAATATTTTATTGAGGTTTTGTACATCTAATTACAATAGTTCTTAATCCAATCTAGACCCCTTCCCCCATCCATGCCCCCCATCTTCCCACCAAACTTCATGTATTCTGCCATACATGTTAAGTCCTGTCCAGTCCAAGCATTTGTACCCAGATGATATTTTTTAAAAAATAAGAAGAGGATTTCTCTCAAAAAGAAAGATTAAACTTCAGCTCTCAACTATATCTCTTAGATGTTTTAGATCAAAGCTATGAATGTGACCTATATTCAAATAACTCAAATTCCTAAGATTCTACTGATATATGGAAAAATGTGTTCCCAAGTGGGAACAGGTTCCTGAGAGATGAAGAAAGTTATTAGATATCCAATGTCAACTGCATTAAGAGATGACACTCAAAGGGTATAAACCTATATAAATAAATGGTGGTTAATTAAGAGGCATGTTGTTATAAACCCCACCTTTAAGATGTGACTAATTCAATATTCCTAATAATGAAGTCAGCTCCATTCCAAAGCTCATTATTTAAAAGTTTTTGGTAAGAAAATGTGTCAGAAAGCAAGTTTATGACAAGGAAGCAACATTACAGTGTATTTCATCTGCATAGGAAGATAATCTTTAAGGGCACCAGCAATTTTCATTAGCAACAACAGCAGATGTCAATTAAAAATATCCTTTGTCTGTTAAAGCCAGTCCAACAGGATCTACATTTTGGCAGGCAAATAATTAGTAAGTGATTCAAGATGGTATATGTTGAGCATGCCTAATCCAAGTTTCTCAGTGCTGACATGATGCCAGAAGAAGAAAATTCCATTTCTGACTGCATATGACTGGTCATGGTCAAAATTCACGTACACGAAAAATACAGTATAAAATTGACTGGCTTGCTCCCCTGGCTTGCTTAGTTACCCTCCTTAACAGCCCAGGCCCATCTGCCCAGGGACGGCACCACCCATAGTGGGCTGAGCCCTCCCACATTAATTACCTCTTAAGAAAATACCTCACAGATATGACCACAGGCCAATGAAATGGAGGAAATCCCTTAACTGAAGGTCCCTCTTCCCAGGTGTCTCTAGTTTGTGTCAACTTGACAAAAACTAACAAGTAGATAGGTACATGAAAATATTTCAAATCCAAAGACTCTGAAATCCCAAACACTCCTGGTGCAAGCATTTCAGAAACGGGGTACTGAATTTGTAGAGGAACTTCAGACCACCAAACATCAAACTTGAATTTCTTTAAAATAATTCATTATTCAGATTTCTCAGGAATCTACCAAAGTCCTTTTTATGATGTTGGATTGGTGAGGTATTATCTTTACAAAAGAAAAAAAAATTACGTATGTTGGTTACCAAACAACTAAAATTTGTGCAATAGAAAATCTTGAATGAAACAGCCAAGAGGCAAAATGAAGTCCTAGTCTGCCACCTAGAGGACACAAACTCACAGACTAGAAAACACCTCTTAGCTCCTTAAGAAGGGATACTGTTTTTAAGAAGAGGGAGAGAGATGCTGACCAGAAAACAGTCTGCCGCCTAGACCCTGAGACAAGAGAAGAAGGCATTACTGTTTTTAAAAAGAAAAAGAGGAGGGAGAGAGATGGCTGGGCTGGTAAAAGAGCTTGCTGCCAAGCCTGATGTCTGAGTGAGTTTAATCCTGGGCCCCAAATGGTAGGAGAGAGCTAATTCCTCCTGCAAGTTGTCTTCTGGCCTTCACACATGCACAGCCTCCCTCTCTCTCTCTCTTTCTCTCTCTCTCTCTCTCTCTCTCTCCCTCTCTCTCTCTCCCTCACACATACACATACACATATACACACATACACACATACAATGTAATCTTAATTTTAAAACAGAAAACAAGGGAGGATTTGTGAGAGGCTATATAGTTCTGTGTACTGTATCAAATTTCATTATGGAGAATCATTTCAAAAAAATCTATGGACTGCCTATTACCCCACTACTCTGGAGACTGTGACAAAAGGATCATGACTTCAAGGTCAAACGAGCTATATAGCAAATTCCAGGCCAACCTGGGCTACGCAGGGAGACCCTGTCTCAAAAGAGCAACCCCAACAAACAAGCAAGCAAACAAAACAATGCAGCTTGCGTATGCACCAAGTTCAGTTTTTAACTCTAAATTTGTACCTCCACGTGCTCTAGACAACTTTGAATCCTTGTAAATGCAGATGTCCATCTCCACCTCCCAGGACTGACCAGGCCACTGTGGCACATTAGCCTGGCCTTTGTCACGTCTGTCTGCCATGTGATCATAATTATTACGGGCACTCAAGTTTGGCTTCATGGGTCAGAATCATCAACCTTCCAAATACTGCAGGTTATGAGGGGTTTGGGGAGATGGCTAAATCAGTAAAGTGCTTACGATGAGTTCAAGTTTCTGGTACCCAAGTGAAAACCAGGCAAGGAGGCATAGGACCCTAATGCAAGGGATGAGGGTGAGGGTGCATAATGAGGTAGATCCCAGGAGCTCTCTGGCCAGCCAAATTCATGAGCACCAGGTTCACTGGGAGACCCTGTCTCAAAAAATAATATGACAACATAAAAAATAACAATGATTCAGAGAGCAACTGAGGAGGATAGATCTAATGTTGGCTTCTGGCCTCCACATGCACATGCACATGTTCATGTGCAATTCACACACACACAAACACACACACGCGCAAACAAGCACATACAGATACACACGGTGTTCTAGAACATGATTCTGTCTACCAAATGGCTCGTTCTAGATTCTCTCAACCCCCTGTGGTCCCTTGAGAAGCCACCTCTGCTCCTCTGAATCTTAATGACATTTCAGCTGCTCCGAGGTTCTGTGTTAGATGCCAAGTGACAAGAAAATGAGAAAGAGAAAGGCAAGAAGAAACACATCCCTCAGTGCATTCTGTGCAGTCTGCTGCGTCTCCTTCTTCCTCCATACGTCGTAGGGAGGAAAGGGAAGGAGAGAAGCAAGAAGAGGAAATAGAGGGCTGAGGAAGGAGGGAGAGGCTGAGCAAGAAGGTGAACAAAAGCTCTGGAGTGTGTCATTGATCCATTTTAAAATTTGTATAATTCATATTTATTCTGTGGAGGGTGTGTGTGTGTAGATGTCAGAGGACAACTTGAGAGAGTTGTTTCCTACCTTCCACTCTGTAGGTCCCAGGGATCAAGCTCAGGTTGTCAGGCTCAGCAGCAAGTGTCTACTCAGAGTCATCTCCAGGGCCCTGAGAATGGTTCTTATTGTTTCATCTTAAGCTATGTTTTTATGATTCCAACACTATGAGTTTAAATACTACACGTTGGGATTCTCTAAATTCCCTTAGCTAATTTTAAATAGCATTATAAAGTATGATATAGCTGTTTACATTTACTAAATATTTGCACTGCAATGTGTATTTCATATACTTATGTAAGGTCTTAGAATACCAAACACAGTTGTTTGAAATGCATAGTGGGATACTTATGAAATCTGTGTCAAACATAATGTTATGGACCCCAGGACTACTGAGGAAAGACCACCAGACTCAATTCAGATCGGGATAAAAGATTTTATTCAAGCTATCTTGGACTGCAGTCTCTGTATGAATCAGAGCTGCAGTGGGGAGGGAGAGGGAAAGGGGACCCTTTAAAGCTAAAAAACTGCAAAAAGGAATGTTGACAAGGTGGCCCCCGATAACGGGGTGGAGGGCAATCACAGTCTACATGTCAAGGTGCCCTCATGAGCAAGTGGCCGCAGCAGCATTCTCCTGGGAGGAAAGGGGGAAAGGGGAAAAGGGGTCAGAGTTTCTGAAAACAATCCTTGAGCTAGAAATACACTATGGCTAAGCTCCTAAGATGGCTACGTTATCCAAAATGGAGTCAGTTTGGTCAGTACACATCTCTTCCGATGCCTCCTTTAGCTGTCACACTGGGGTTTGTGGTTTTTGTTGCTATTATTTGCATTTTGCCTGTCTTCATGCCCTGGAATTTGTTGTTGAAAGCCAGACATGCTGTATTGGTAGACAGACCTTTGGTGTAAAATTTCATGTTCATCTGGCTAAGAGGTAGATCAGTTCACTGATGTGGCTGTGGCATCAAAGGTTAAAATCCCCAGTAGTGTCCTAGGTTTTCTTTTTATTTATTTCTATTTTATGTGTGAGTGTTGTGCATATATGTAAGTGTGCCACATGTATGCAATGCCTGTGGAGGTCAGGAAGAGGGTGTCAGATTCCTCTGGAACTGGAATTATGAACAATTGGGAGGCTCCATGTGGGTTCTGGGAAAGGAACCTGGGTCTTCTACAAGGCCAGCCAGTGCTGAGCCATCTCTCCAGCCCCATGTCCTTGTTTGTTGTCTCCTGTTGTCTTTAGGCTTTTATTTCTTAGGTTCCTTCTTAACTATGGTTTGTCGTAGCCAACATCTGTTCCTGACAGATGATGATTCTTCTCTCCACGGGTCTCTCCCTACAGTTTAGGCAGAAAGCAGTTTGCTCTGTGAGGAGTCTCTGAGGACTATAAGACATGATTTTTTTTTTCCAATATCTGTTTCATGAATTTTTGTCTAGGTAAGGATGATTTCTGGGTTCTTTTATGGACCAGAACCAGAAATCCTCCCAAGAACTTTTTTTTTTATTATTATTATTCTAAAAAAGCTACTTCGGGTCTGTACCCATGCCAAGCTGACAGCTTTGAAGGTACAGGGCAACACTCGAGCTCTGCTTGCTTCAGTTTCAGGTCAGAATTTTAGTGTTTTTGACCAAAGTGGGTTGTAAAGCCACTGGAATAAGAAGTTACAGGTGCTATTTGGCATGGGTTCACTATATAGCCCAAGCTGGCCTCAAAAAGTCAGTCCTGCCTCTGCCTTCAGAGTACAGGAATTTCAGTTGTGGGGGGTACACCTACACTACACCTGAAATTCATTTCAAAACGTTGGTAAATTACATTCCATAGCCACTTTCTTGCATGAAATGCTGAGTAATATGACTGCTACAGGTTCTGGGATCATCTGGAGGTGCTTATAAAGATGGCTCGGCGGTTAAGAGCACTGACTGCTCTTGCAGAGGACCCAGGTTTGGTTCCCAGCACCCATATAGCAGCTACAAACCATCCTTAACTCCAGTTCCAGGGGAATCCAAAGCCCTCTTCTGACCTCCGCAGCATTGCACGACATGGGAGCACTCACATACATGCAGGCAATACACTCATACACATACAACAAAAATAATAAATAAATATTTTTAAAAAAAGAACCCCGATCCCAGCTTATACCTTCAGAGAAACCCAAGAGGAGGAAAGACCCTATACAAAGTATTTTCACCAATTACTCTAAAAGATTCTAATGCTGGTCATCTGCTGACAAGTCGTTCACTACGAAAATAATGGATTTGCCATTGGAGTGCCTTAATTAGGGTTCTAGCTCAGCCATTTGGCAGTATTAGGTCTCTTCCTAGTTTATAGGGACTTTGGTGTATAGACGATAACAATTATAGAGATAATTAGCATTTATTTCAACAGAGACTGGCATGCTCTGGGTACTCTTCTAAGTACTCTTCTTGTCTTACTTTTAATAGTCCAGACAAGGGTTTTAGAGAAACGGAGACACAAAAGTATAACTTGCCCCAAAATACGCAATCCGAAGTACAAGAGACAGGATTGAAATTCGTGTACCCTGGTATCTGCCAAATGAATCACACTCTGAACTGTCCAGATCAGTTGATGTAGCTTAATACTGCTTTAGCAACTTTGCACACTTTTACTGGCTCCTACTTCAAGCTCATAACTACTGAACTTACAAATTCATGTAATTATCATTTCAATTTTACTGAAGAAATTTATACTGATTTCAGAAGCAACTGGCACAAAGGTGACGAAATCATGTCTAGGCCAGAATTATGCTTTTCTACAACCACCCTGGAATTCGGCCCTGAAAACTATCTTCTGTAACTCTCTGGTATGGAGTGTGATGCGGAAGTCGGAAGCCACAAGCCTCATTCATGGTACCAGCAACATCCATTTCTCAGCATGGTGAGATGAGTAGCAACAGCACAGTCTAGGGCGGGGCCGGGCTCACAACCGCGCCTGCGTCTAGCTGCTGTCACGCCTTGTTCTGTTTTCAGCTTCTACCAACCAACCCGCACTCCAGTACGCAGATGGCCGCTTTTGACAAGGAGCTGTAAAGTGGCTCCCTACCCCGTTCTGGGCCTATCACAGTGCTTCTTCAGCATGCTGGAGAGTTTCTGTTTCTGTTCCGCTCTGATCATCAGGCTGTTGGAATGCGAACCGAGAGCTTCCAGAAATGGGGTCTCTGCTGCTAGTTATGAGTATTTGAGTTGCTGTTACTTGTAAACAGCACGAATGACAATTGGCATGGAAACAGATTTCTCTAGAATGACGAGGAAAAGGCATCGCTTCATATCACAGAGCATTTAAAGCAAAGTGAAATATATCATTTTGGTCAGAGACTTACTCAAGAATACCTGAAGAAAACTGAAGTCCATGAAAAAGTTGTTGAAAGTTGTAACTGTATTAGTGCGCTACAGCTGCTGAAATAAACTGGGTGGTTTAAACAGAAACATGATGTCTTACAATTTTGGAATCCAAGGTGACCTGTCAGGAGGGTTGATTTCCCTCTGCTGTTTGGGAAGCATCAAGGTGTCCTTCCATGGCTCAGTGGCAGCCCACACCCCCTCCCTCGGTGCATATCTCTATGCCCAAATTTTCCCTTCTAGAATACCAGTCAAAACGGATTCCAGCCATCTACCCCAAAGAACTCATTTTAATTTGATTTCCTCTGCAAAGAACCTACCTCCAAATAAGTTCATATTGAGGCACGGTGGGTGAAGACTTCAACAGATAAATTTTAGGGCAGACACAATTTAACTCATAACAGAAACTAGAAACCCAGTCCCATCAGCCCTCTAACATCATTGTACAGCCCTAGTGGATGCTCATAGAGAGGTTTGTGTTTCCATCTTAAGTACACATGTAACTGTCTAGCAACATCTGTTCAATTAGCACTCAGCTGGAACTGAACATCTGTATCAGCCCCGCCCCCAACACCCCATCCTCTGCCAAAGCTCAGGGAATAACGTGGAAGAGGAGGCAGAGCTGGGAGTTCTGTGAAACACTGTCTACTGGACATGACATTACTGTTGCACCCAGGGCCTCACAGCAACAGTGGCTACCTGCATGAGACTAGTGTGTCCACGGTCCATCTTGAATGGGAGAGGCTCATAAGACCCGGCGCTTCCTTGAGTTGCTACAGGCAGTTAATGGTTGCTGGGGGAGTGTCATAATCGTCAGCGGTGTGGCCACTGGTAAACTGCCCTTGCTCAAGTCAATGGCCCATCAGCCAAGCTCACGAAGGCAACTTTAAATTCAGCAAGCCACAAAGGGAAAAAGGATCAGACGGGAAAGTAGGGGTACTTGGTGGGAGGGGAAAGGGACAGGAAAGGACAATTGGGCAGGATACAATCAAAGTACATTCTATAGAGGTAAGAAACTAAAAGAATACACTTGGAAAGTCAGTTCAACTTCAACAAATTGTTGAATACTTCTGCTGCTCCCTTCTAAAACCTTAACTCCAAGTTAAAATTACAATGCCATATACTCAAAGTGTTAAAATTCATCGGTGTTGCAAATGACTGGACACAACTAGCTACTTCTGGAAAACAGGGCTTTGGCTTGTTACTGTGATTCACATGTATCCCAACACAAGTGTCTGCCACCTGTTAGTTACTGTGACTTTATCGCCCCAAAACCACAACTCTCACCAAAAAGGCAATGAGTGTATTTTGGAGCCAAATATGAGTGATCGTGGGCCACGAACACAGGTTCAGGGTACTCCAAAACCACGTTTCAACATAACAGTTTCATAACATTATTACAGTAAATAAAAACCAAAGTCACAGGCACTTAAAAAATACAGATGGAAACACCCAGTTGGTAGCAGGCTGAGCAAAGTGGGGGTATCTCTGCTGTAAGCCTCAGATGCTATCTCGTAACATGATTAGCCTTTTGGGTGCAGGAAACTAGATGTCTGCTTGTACATTCCCAGAAGTATACCAGACAGTCTCAGAGTTATTAGGTCAAACACAGAGGTGGGCAACAAAGGGGCTAAACAGAGCTCAAGATAATTTGGTTCTGGACCTGCAACATTCCAGCTCTCCACAATAGGCTTTTAAAATATTTGACAAGGGTGTGGCATTTGGGGTTTTCTTTTTCTTTTTCTCTGGAAAGTTCAACTCATAGCTCTGTGCAAAAAAAGATCCATGATAACATTTTTATTATTGTGCCCAGTACTTGAACAAAAATGTTGCTCAACACTGGTGGTGAATATACTTTCTTTTAGCCAGGGCTGGTAGTACAGGACTACAATCCCAGCTACCGGAGAGGCTGAGGCAGGGCCCCAATTTTCAAGTCCTGCCTCTAGGGTAGACTGAGTTGAAGGCAAGCCTGTATAATTTAGGGAGACCTTTCTCAAACTAAAATTTGAATTTATTTTTATTTTATGTGTATGAGTGTATTATCTGCATGTATGAATGTGCACCCATGCCGTGCAAAGCTCAGAGGCCAGAGGAGGACATCGGATTCCCTGGAACTAGAGTTAAGAGATGGCTGTTAGCTGTCATGTGGGTACTGAGATCTGAACCCAGACCCTCTGCAAGAGCAGTGGTCTTAACTGCTGAGCCATCTCTCCAGCCCCCTCAAACTAAAATTTCAAAGGACTGGGGATACAGCTCAGCAGTACACCGCATGTCCACCATGTTTGAGACTGTAGGTTCAATCCTCACCTGTGTATGAATCGTGGTTTGGATATTTTCTTTCAAGACAGGGTCTCCCTATAGCCCAAGCTGGCCTTGCTCTCAGAGATCCCCCTGCCTCTGTCACTGGAGTACTGGAATTAAGGTATGTAACATCACTCAGTCCAAAAGACAGGTTTTTTGTTTGCTTGTTTCTGAGTTTCATGTAGCACAGGCTAGCTTTAGAACTCCTGATCCTCCTGCCTCTATCCACCACCCAAGTGTTGGGATTACAGGTTTATGCCACCATGCCCACTGAGAATTAACTTTTAAAAAATTTATGTGCATGTTTTGCCTGCATGTATCTAAGTACACCCATGTCATGCAATGCCCACAGAGGCCAGAAGGTGTAGGATCCCCTGGAACTGGAGTTATGGACGATTATCAGCCACCATGTGAGTGCTGGGAACTAAATCCAGGTCCTCTGCAAGAGCAGCCAGCGCTCTTAATGGCTGAACCATATCTCCAATCTGTCTTAAAACACACACACACACACACACACACACACACACACACACACAATTTTGACACCAGGATTCTGTTTGGAAAAAAATAACTCACTCTTCTGAAGTACAGGAGTTCCAAACAAGTCTACAATGGTGACCAGAAAATGGCTTCACATAAGCTATCCCTCCAATCTATGGTCGAGTCTCTGCTTCCGGGCCTATCACGATGCAAACTGAGCTGCTGGGCCATGGGTTCCCAGCCACCATGCACCGAACCTTCAAACTGTGAGCAAAAGTAATTCCTCTTTACAGTTGCCAAGTTTCTGGTCAGAGCTCCACAAAACAAACACAGGAACTTTCAACACAACTTTCCTACCTCCATACTTGTCTCATTTAGTTATCTTTCGTAAGAGTCTATGAGGGTGGAGTTCAAAAGCACTAGTTTGGAGGGACTGAAATAATGAACACAATGAATACATTTTATCCTACTCATTAGATGGCATCAACTTTTTTATGAGAATTTAAGCAGATAGTGTACAGACAGAGGAGCCTGGTTACATCTGTTCCAATTCCCCAGGAGATCTCCCTGCCCTGATAAACGTTCCTTCCACTTAAGCCAGTTTGGATCAAAGAGGCCAACTGACTTAGTGCAGGCTAGTAAACAATTTCCCTGGGAACAAAGACTTGTATCTAAGAATCCAACAATAATCTGACTTTTCCTTAATACCAAGAGATTATAGATACCATCTGTCACATGCACCAGGAAACAGAAAAGTCAAGTTCAGTGAAAGATTAGGAAGGATGGGCAGGAGGAAGGCAATGTCCTAGTTCCTCCAGTGTTCAGTCTTCGGTCTGTAGGTTCTGGAAACCAAGTTGTATTTCTGACTTTGGGTTCTATAAGCCTCTACCATGTCACCACTACGATAAACCCCCCCCGCTCTGTTTGCTTAGGTGAGTTTTTATCACCTGCAACCAAAAACACTGTTAAAATACATCTTGTCTTTAAAAGAACACACAAGGTCCACTTCATATTGGAAAAGTATTTATTATGACAAAAATAAAAGTGGAGTGAAAACAAATGAATGTTACACTATATTGCACCATGATTGCAAACGAGCCAAAACCTGTCTAAAAGAGGAACATTCCAGAGTAAACTGCATCCTTTTACTTAGGTAGGTAGGCATGCAAACAACTCATTAGAACATAATTGCAGAAATTAAAAAAAAAAAATCACGAGTATGACCTAACATTTAAAAGAAGCATTTCATGAGAGTAAAGAAGTATTGAAATTCAAAACACATGTCTTTAACAACCTCACCATCAGAACAATCTTAGAACCACTTGCAAGAAGTGATGATGGAAAATGCCACCACCACTTGCTTTTACACTCGCTTGTGCCAGTGCACGTGTTAAACCAGTGGCACACATTGCAGTTGCCTGGGGTTCAGAAGCAGTTTGTGGCATGAAATACATTTTCCCCCCTCCTATAAATACCAAGGGGACCATGAAGAGATCAAACTCCTAATTTTGACCTTATTAATATCTTCTATGTGACCGAGCTGGTTATCAAAGATATCATCAGAGTATTGGCATGAAGCCTGAGACATGAAAGATAATTAATATTCAGTCTTATGAAATGAACGTAAATATGAACATACATTTAAATAGTTTTACAATCTGACGCAAGGAGTATATTGAACACAGGGCCAGTTTCCTCTTTGATGTTCGAAAGCACCAATTTCTATGAAGATGGCGGCATGTGTTAGTCATTAGACTCCCACTACCATAACTGCACAGCAAGCCTGCAGCTTGGAGTCTTTGCTTTCCCACCTTAAACAATGCTCTGTGGTACGGATGAGCACGGTGAAATGGATAACCATTCCACAACTGGGAAAAGTCATGACCATCATTTTATTTCATCATTTCAATAAAATAGCAGCTGAGCTTTTCCAAAACCAAAATGAAAAGTTTTCACACTAGATTGAAAGTTTACTACGAGAGAATAAAAAAGGAGCCACAGAGTCCCCCAATTTCCTGAACAAAAGAATAAGATTAAAATGACTACAATGTCTCATGGCCACAGTAAAAACATGCAAACAAATCACATGCCACTGGATCACATGGTGATCATTTGCTGCCCGAGCAATACTAACAGACAGTCATGGTATACCACAACCAATCACCACACAATACTGACAGACGGTCACAGTATACCACAACCAGTCACCGCCACGAAGGACTTTTCCTTTATAGTATTTAATTAACTAACTATGGGCTAAGCATTTGCTCAAGTGCTTTAATGAAAACCACATGTGAATTCCACACCTGTTAGCCTTTCTGGTGGTAAATAACAAAAGCTCCAAGGGGCACTGAAGCCTACCAGTGTGGATTCAAATGCAGTCTAGGTGAAGGGGGGCTTAATGTAAGGTACGACACCCCACCAACTTGAGCAGAGCACCTTATGGACTGAAAAGTGAGGTAATTTTTTTAAAATTAAATTTGACAAGTTGTGCAAGAACACATTTGCATTAAGAAGCTTAGTTTTCTATATCCAAATCTGTACACAGCATGTTGTATTATTTCTCCATTTCCAGTAGAAAATGTGGACTACTGGTTTTTAAAAATGCAAAAGATGCCGGGCGTGGTGGCGCATGCCTTTAATCCCATCACTTGGGAGGCAGAGGCAGGCAGGTCTTTGTGAGTTTGAGGCCAGTCTGGTCTACATAGTGAGTTCCAGGTCAGTTGGGGCTACAAGGAGACCCTGTCTCAAAAAAAGAAAAAAAAAAAAAAAAAAAGCAAAAGATGCCTCTGTGTAACTACAGCTCCAAATTCTAAATGCTAATGCATCTTTGGGCTTCTGAACCCTATTAAATACAATACAGACCACCTGGTTCTACAATAAACAGCTAGAACGTTGAGTGCCTTAAATGCAAGGATGGAGAAAAGTCAATATTCTCCCATTTGTATTTCCTCATCAAGCTTTTGAAGACTGCACTACATGAAGTTTGTCTAATTTTAAGTTTGTTTCTACGGATGCCTCTAAACCTCCAAATTAACATTTTCTAAACATTTCATCAAGTATACAATTAAAGTCAATTTTAGGTCCAACTGAACTTTTCTACTTTAACTTTATGTGTATGTATGAATATATTGCCTGCATGTATGTAAGTGCTCCTGTGCCCGCAGAGGCCAGAAGAGGGCACTGGATCCCTGGAACTGGATTTCCAGGCAGTTGTTAGCCACCATGTGGGTGCTGGGATTCGAACTCAGGCCCCTGCAAGAGCAGTTAGTTCACTGCTGAGCCATCTCTCCAGCCCCTGAACTCTTTTCTTACTTTAAATTTGAAGTGGAATAACAGAATCCCCCTGTACCCTTTGCTTTCATTCTGCTGACCTGTACTTTAGCTTTATTCACCTAGAATTCTCAAAAATACATCTTTTTAGAAACCTGACTCAGGTTTCAGTCCTTCACACTAATATTTTAAATGAATAAAGATGTGGCCGTACTTTGACTATGAAGCACTTCACGCATAGGCAGACATCTGTGAAACAAAGTCCTGGCTGTACTACTCTTTCAGCATCAGAAAGCAGTGTTTCGAATGCCTTCTAGAGGCAATAAACAGAGTCAACCAATCACTCCCGGCCAACTAGCAAAATCGGAAAACTAAGGAGGGTAAATTCTCTAGAACAGTATTTCCAACATACCCTGGTATTAGTTTAATGTCATTCCCTAGTGAATATGGCTTTTTTTTCTTTTGCACTGTCACTAGCTAGTAATTCAGTTTAAATGGAAGAGCAGTTAAAAATGGATACTTGTTCCCTACTTAATTGCATTAATACACTTAAGTGATGAGCGTGGGACTCAAACTGAATAAAATGATGTAAATTCAGTATTACATGCACTTCCCTTTAAAAAATATTAGTAGTAGTATAAAACGGTTCAGACTACTAAAATCAAAAGACGTACTTGAGCATTACTTTCCCTAAAAGTTCCTCAGTACAAGAACAACAAAGATAAGGCCACAAACAGTAAATGTCTTGGGTCAACTTGATAAATGGGCAATTAAAGATTCGAATCCAGTTCTTTGGACAGTCAGCACAATGCTCTACAATACAAGACAACATGCTGCATCCTGAATAATTCTACCGTGACAAAAGGAAGAGAATCTTTTAGAATTGAAGTTTAGATGTGTGAGGAACTTGGTTCCAAAGCCATAGATAAAAAGTTGGACTCAAAGCTGGTCTATGAAGTTAAATGGCAATGAAAACCAACCAGAGACATACCACCAGTACGCTTTCTCATGTGTGCTTTTCCAAAGCTGAGCATTAGAGTGCCTTCAGTCCATAATTCATCCTAAGATATGAAATCAAAGACTTAACAGTTTTTATTTTCTTGAAAAATTTCTTTACTGTGAGATGACACAGCATCAGAGAATATGTTTTTAATACTGCGTGTCTCACTGTTTCCACAGGAAGTAACTGTGTTCTCTTTCCACTCTATGAAAATTAAGCTGTATTTAATCAAAATGACTATGTAAGTCCAGAACTCAGGATGCAGAGGGAGGAGCATCATGAGTTGGAGTTCAACCGTGGCTGCTGGAGAGGCCCTGTCTCAGACTGTTCCCCCACTTTAAAAACTGATATGGCTGGGGGGAGTGTCGCTTAATTTTTTTCTTTTAATAATGAAATGTGTATATAGTTCCTCGAGTGAATACAGAATAAAAGTAACTACTATTCCTTTAAGCATATTACACAAAAACCTAAAGCAAATATTACATATTTAATTCTCAATTTTCAATAAATTTTATATATATATATTAAATTTTCAGGTTTTAAGGAATTAAATTACATTAATAATAAAAATACTTAGCACAACCTCTTACAAAAGTGACTGTTACTTCTAAAACAATTCTCAAATGCGTTTTAGTAAGAACGACGGGTTTCTAGGTGAAGAACATGACGTGTTTGGATGAAGAAAACCAACATATTTAAACTTGCAAGGGCAGCATTTTACAGTTTTGTTCTAGCATACTGAGAAGAATTTAGTTAAAACTTAATTTCTTTATTTTCTAATTAAAAATAAAATATAATCTGAAGGTAAAGCAGTGGATTCCCTATTTTCTACGATCGAAACTTCGCTAAGTAGCATGGAAAGAGTATGTGAAACACAAATCCCTCCCATCCAACTAGCTGCTAATCTGATTTCTAAAGAACGCAGTAAAACACTGAGAACCTATCTCAAAATAAGAATAAAGGCACCAATCATAAATTTAATTTGTCATCAAATATTATTTTACAGTCAGCTGATTCACAATGAACAGTCAAGTCAATGCTTGGTTCGAAACATTTTCCTGGAATAAAAGCTAATCAGTCTGCCTTCTCTTACTGTAATCAGAAGATTTGATGAAAACCTTTTCAAAGCCTCACAGGAACTCCCTAACAGACTCCCCATCATTGGCACAGTGTCCACTTGAATGCCGACTTCATTTTCAAATAGCTAACATATTTTTTGCTTCTAATCCAAAACTAATCATATGCTTTTAAAAAAGGATTTAAAAAATAAAATTGTATTTTAACAATTAAATAGCAAATTTGAGTCTATACTAGTAGCTGTTTGACAAAATACAATCAACTATTAAAAACACTTTCAATATAATGCTGATGTGGTAATATAAAAAATAACCATATAATCTGATAGAAGAAATTGAACCAGCCCATCTTATTAGAAACAAGAAGGCAGGTAATTATTTCATAAGAAATATTGGGCTATTAAATATGCTTTTTCTCAGAATAGGCTTATGAGAATGATATTTATAATTATGTTAAACAGTACAGTGAAGGAGAAATTCAGGCAGAGTGTGCTTTAGGTAAATGGTGTTTTCCTAATCCCCTTCCCCATCACACAAATACAAAGCATTCACAGTGATTTACATCTGCTCTTCTCTCTCATTCTTGATTATGAATTATATTCAAAACACACAAAAATAACGAAACTTGTCCTCTACTTGATACAGAATCACTAAAAAAAAGGTTCAAAGTAAGTTAAAACAACCATTTCTCAAAGTTCGGAAAATTTTCCTCTGGTCACTTTTTCAGTTCAAGGGTTCAAACACTAATAAAAACATTACCCAATAAATTAACTAAATAAAGAACACCTTGAAACAGCAAAATCTAAACCAACTTACAAACAAAATGAAATTAAAACACCACTCTGGAATAGGTGTTTTTGAACACTGAAACTTACTTCTGAGCCAAATAAAAAATACTGCAAAACTGAAGAATTAGCCCTAAGTATACATTTTATCCCTTTTATTACAGCAAAATGACACATTTGAATAAACAGGATTGAAATGGCAATACTTGTCTCCCCTCTTAATTTAAGCTATCCACTTTTAGTTTTCATGTTAAGACAACTGCCTTGAGAACTTTTGAATACTACCTAATAAACTGATACTCTGACCTTTTCCTTCATTTTAATAATTAATAAAATGACTTGTTAAGCTGTTAAGAATAGGAACTGTCTCATTGTAATATTCTAAAAGCTAGTGTTAAATTCAGCAGTATCCTATAAGATTTTAAGACTAACTACAAAGACAGCAACCATTCCAAGCCTATTTTATAACATTCTCAACCAGATTTAAGGACAAGCTCAGGGTTTTCATTTTTCAGTAATCTGCCGCTGGTGATAGAAATGCCACAGGGGATACAATTACCTATTTTAAGAAATAAAAAGAAATATGGGTATGGGTCTGCTTCAGTGGCTGCTTAAAGTAGTTGTGATGTCTCTGACACATACAACAGATGAAATTTTTGCTGCTAACAGAGTAGTATGTAAACAGTAAAATATATTCCAAGTGTCCTACTTTAATTTCATGTTGGTGTGCTTTAGCAAATTCTCAGTTATATATGCACTGAAAAATGTGACAATCTTAAAATATCAAATGGAGTTGATGATTTCCATCGAAGCTGAGCTTTCAAATACATATTTCACCTTGATTAGCTTTTGACCAGATGTCAGCAGAAAAGTAAATTCCTTAGATAAATAAACAGACTACTTAATTTCCATGCAAATAGCAACTTGAAATTATCCTATGACATGCAGTAAGGTGAAGGAGGTTGAAAGGCAAGAATTCATGTTAATCTTCCATATATGTGTGTCTTCTAGGTAGATTTTCTTCTTTATAATTAATTCTGTCCAAAGGATAAAAATGGTTTGCAGAGAGAAAATATTTGGTGCTGGAGAAGTGGTATCTGATGCTTTCTATGACCGTGCTGACCAACCAGCAATGACCTGGGAGGGAAAGAGGAGGTGGTGGCCAAGAACCGAAAGAAACTAGTTGTAAAGGACATAACAATACTTTAGATAAGATTAAAATATGACAAACAGTTTTTACAAGGCAGTCACCGAATAATTAGAATAAGCAGTCAGAAGAATTCTGTTGCTGAAAACAGTTACACATTATGTTCATCCAACTGAAGATTAGTGCATTGAAAACAAAGGTAAGAAAACACCTTTTCTGTTCCAGCACAGCTGCACTTGATTCAAGTGTTGCTCATAGAGGTTTGTGTTGTTATAAATTAAACATGCTGCTGCCTCAGCAGCCAAAGGTATTAGGAAAAATGTTCATGTCACAAAATAAATAGAGAAGTCTTTTTTGAGCAAATAATTATCTCACACCAATCCGGGAGGTCATCCATTCCAGACCTTGGCACAACCTAAACAAAGGACAGAAGTATTTTTGAAATTAAAAACTTTCTGCTGAAAAACTGAAACCACACTAATCAACTTTAAGTCTTACCTAAAAGTTAGTGCTACGATCATTATTTATATATAATAGTGACAACCTTTGTTTAAAAAGGAAAAGAAATGGGGGGGGACATATTCATGTAGCCTAGACTGGCCCAAATTCCCTATTCAGGGGTAATCATGAACTTCTGATCCTGCTGCCTCATACCACCCCCAAGTTCTGGGATTACAGACCTGACCACCACACCTAGTATATGTAGTGCTGGGGATGAAACTCAGGGTTAGTGTATGTGAGGCAAATGCTTGGTCTATCAACTGAGCTACATTCCCAGCTGCCATTAGTGACAACTTTCAATTAACACTAAGTAGAATTTTAAAGATTCACTTTTATTAAACAATTGTAAATAAATTGTTCTTAATCACTTAAGAGTGGCAAATTGCTTTTCATCTTAAGATTCAGCTTTGCTCATTTTATATCAAGATTGTAAATATTAGCCCTTGCCCTTAAAATGAACCGAACCCACTATTTAAAAAATAGCACAAACCCTTATTCCCCTGATTTCTAAGGAATGGAAGGTTAAAGGGTCTTTAACAACCAGCTATTATAGTGCAAAGTATTTTGAGTATAAGAAAAACTAAGTAGCATGATCGACAAGAGGATTCCAGGCATCAACCAGGCAGTCCACATACAACACACAGGCCTGGCCTAAGATCACATTCAAGTTCTACTCTAAGAGTCAAATGTGTCAGAAGTATCCCTTCCCAAAGGACTCTTGACGGTAAAGGGGGTGTGTTGCTATAGAAAATTTAGAGATTAGTTAAGTCCTTTTAGAAAATGTGTAATTTCCTTAAAGCTTCTTTAGTTCAGGTGACATTATAATTCTATCTAGTAAGTAAATGACGAGAGCAACAGATGCGTAAAAACCTGAATCATGAACATTTTATTCCAAAGCTTATCACGTCTTCTTTTTAACACTACATTTACATTAAGAATCATATAAAGAACTTGTCAATAATTTGTTCACTAAAATACTTCCATCTTCTAAGTATCAGAAAAGACATAAAACCATCTCTAAGAAAAACAATAAAAGGAACAAGGACCAGTAGGCAAAAGAGTTGGGCTAAAAACATAACAGGCATTTGAGAGGAGGCTAGGCCTGCCTGGACTGGGCCTGCCTGGACTGGACCTACCTGGACTGGGCCTGCCTGGACTGGACAGCACTTACCCTTCTCCTGTCAGAGCGCAGCAGGACTGGATGTGCCAAGGGTGGTCCTTAATTGAACTAAGGGTGAGGTATTTAGAGATCTCAGCCGCTGTCATACACCCTTTCATATCCTGTTTATTTGCAAAGATAAGGACCGCAGCCTTCCTTAAATCCTGCAACCAATACAAAACATTGAAATATGATGCATGTGAAGTATCACAAATCTAAGTACTACATGGACTATCATAACCAAAGTAAACTGCGAAGCAGCAGGATAAAATACAGCCAGCTAGCCAGTTACAGTGAAAGGCCTCTGTTTAAAAACAATCAGGCATGAACATTTAAAAACTTTACTGAAATAAAAACCATCTTAAATTACAATTTGATGATTCACCACTCTAGAAAAGCGTATGTGTAAGTCAGAGGATTGAAAGTTATTTTTTACTTTTGGACCAAAGGGAGATCAAATTAAAAGAAAACAAGCCTAAGCTTCAGTACTGACTATGTGAGTGAATAATGGGGGTACCACAGAGGTGGGAGCAAGGCAACACCTTATTGGCCTTCACATGACTTGGGCTCACACTGTTCACTGCAGCATTTTCTAAATAATCGAACCATTAAAATAATTGAAAAGAACAGATCAACGGCAATATACAGGGACATACTATTACTTTTACATTAATTTATTCTCATTTTATGTGCATGAATGTTTTGCCTGCATGTATGTAAATGCACCTATCATGCAATGCCTGTGGAGACCAGAAGAGGGTGTCAGATCCCCTGGAATGGGAGTTGCAGATGGTTATTAGCTGCCATGTGAGTGCTGGGAACTGAACCTGGGTCTTCTGCGAGAACAGCCAGTGCTCTTAAAACACTGAGTCATCTCTCTAGCTCCTATATTACTTTTTAAAATGAACTTCAGTTATGTGTATAGCATGGCTGAATCTCAAACGCTTACGATGCTGGTGGAAATGAAAACTAATGCAGCCACTAAGAAAGACAGGATGAAGGTCCCTGAGGACACTAAAATGTAGCTATCACATGAGCCACTATGCCATTCCTGGTATAGCTCCCAAGAATTCCAAATCAACATGCCACAGAGATATATGCACATCAGTTTACTGCTGCACTGATCAGCAAAGGCTAAGAAATGGAACCAGCCTAGATTCTACCAGCAACTGAATGGATACATATTTGTGATGACATTTTTTCAACTATGAAGAAAATAAAGTATCAGCTTTTTAGGGGAAATGGATGGAACTGGAGATGATTTGTTAAGAGAGATAAGTGAGCTGGCTGGAGAGATGGCTCAGAGGTTAAGATCATTGGCTGCTCTTGCAGATGACCCAGGTCTGACTCCTAGGACCCACATGATGGTTAACAATCATTAGTAACTCCAGTTCCAGGGGAAACAGATGCCCTCTTCTGACCTTTTCAGGTACTGCATGGCACAGATGCAGTTACATACACACAGGCAATATACTCACAAACATAAAATAAAAATAATAATAAAATATTTTCTTAAAAAGAGAGATTAGCGAGACTCAGGACAAATATGTTTTTCTCCCTATCATGATATCTTTTCTAGCTTCATGAATACCCCTACCTCAGTGAATATATATGGTAGGGTGTTCATGAAACTAGAAAAGAGATCATGATAGGGAGAAAAAAATCAGATCTTAAGGGAGGAGAAAGGAAGGGAGAGAAAAAGAAAGCAATAGAATACATGTGCTATGAAAGCAAAAGGTAGGACTACCTGAAGGAAGCCAACCAGAAAGAAGGGGTTAGGGCTGACGAAGGAAGGCAGTAGGTCAGGGAAAGAACAAAGCACCACAACATGTACATGTTCGAAAGTGCCATCATCGGGGCTAGAGAGATGGCTCAGCAGTTAAGAGCACTGGCTGCTCTTGCAGACGGCCCAGGTTCAATTTCCAGCACCCACACGGCAGATAACAAACATGTGTAACTCCAGTTCCAGGGGATCTGACGCCCTCTTCTGACCTCTGTGGGCACTGCACGGCATGAGTACACTTACACGTGCAGGCAATACACTCATACAGATAAAATAAAAATAATATTAAAAAAAAGAAAATGCCAATATGAACTTACTACTTTGTATGTTAATACACAATTTTTTTTTTTTTTTTTTTTTTCTTTTTTGGCAGGGTCTCCCTGTAACCCCCGCTGTCCTGGAACTTACTGTGTAGACCAGGCTGGCCTTGAACTCACAGAGATCCGCCTGCCTCTGCCTCCTGAGTGCTGGGACTACAGGCGTGAGCCACCACGCCCGGCTCACAAAATTAATATTTATTTTTTGTTTTGGGTATGAATGTTTTGCCTACATGTAAGTAATTGCATTACATGTATGCCTGGTGCCCACAGAGACCTGAAGAGGGTATCAGATATTCTGGAACTGGAGTTATAGGTGGTTGTTAGCCACCATGTGGGTGCTGGGAACCAAGCCTGAGTCCTCTACAAGAGCAGCCAGTGCTCTTAACTGCTGAGCCATCTCAGCCCCAAACAATGAAATTTAAAAATCTCAAATGTGAAAAGTACACATTATAGAATTACAGAAAGATAATAACATCAGTTTTTAAGAAAACAATATAGAATTTTACAAAACATACACACATTAACATGTAATGAACACATACAAGTGCACACAAAGATATCATCGCTCTATTTAGGATATCAGATCAGCTCTCCTAACAAATTTTGTGCCGATGGTAAATGTGTGCATGAATATGTTTTACTATCAAGGTTTTAAATATCTCAAATACATATAATTAAGTGATCTCAAATTCATTAAAGTTATTATAAACTCTTGGGGAAAAGACATTTGAATTTTATTGTGTTCTTCCCCCATTATTCTTAATTTATCAAATTTTAAAGGCACACATAAGGGGCTAGAGAGATGGCTCGGTGCTTAAGAGCACTGGCTGCTCGTGCAAGACACCTGGGTTTGAGTCCCAGCACCACATGGCAGCTAACAACCATCCACAACTTCAGTTCCAGGGGATCTAACACCTGATCCTGACCTCCACAGGCATTGCATGACACAGATCCACCTTTGTACATGTAGGCAAAACAGTCATACATATAAAATAAAAATAATAAACAAAAGCACACTAAGTAGCTTTAACCTTGAAGAAAATCTCAGCAGTTGTGAATAGTTACATCTTACAAACTAACATTAGCTTCTTAAGTTTGAAAAAGTAACGTAATTTTTATTGTTAAACTCAGTTAAGACAGCTTAACACATGAAGTTTTGCTTATGATGAAAATAACCAACACTCACACTAATTTCGACATAAAAATAAAGTGAACACACAGATTAACTTATTCCATCATCTTTAAAGACCTGCTTTTAAGATTTACCTCATGAGCCAACATCCTGTACAGCTCTTCTTTTGTGATGGCGAGCCGCTCCCTGTCGATGCTATCAACAACAAGAATGATGAACTACAACACAAGTCCAAAGCCAAGAGAAAATTAGTGGAATGCTAACTTTCTGCAAAGCTACTGATGTGATGCAAGTATTCTCACAGGACAGCACCATAACTAAGCAGGTAGCACTACTTTTTAAATCTTAGCGCTTAAGAATGAACACATCAGGCGGGAAAATCCAAATGCCATTCAGAAACTTGTAACTTCAGAAAATAAAGGCTATGACCCATCTAGCTTTTTAAATTTTTACATCAAAACAAGAATTTAATACTTTCTCATTAAACTTCAAGTATTCACTCTATCATCCATTTTGACAATGCTAATGTATAGGGTCTTCTGCCTTTTTAATAGATGAACATATTATTAAAAAAACAATGAATAAGGTATTTTTACAGAAGATATATCAATAGTAAATGCTCAAGAAAAAATATGCCAATTTGTGCTAACTTATCTATACTAGCATGATACAGGTTAAAGATACAGGTGAAACTAGAAAAAGGCAAGAGAGCCAGAAAAACCAGAGAAATTTCTATGCATGTGTGTGCATGCTCATGAAAAATACAAGCAAATTCAAAAACAAATACAGGCAATTTCGCTAAGTAGAAACAAGGAAGTAGTGAAAAATAGCTACTACACCAAACACCATGGAGAAGAAAGGGTTAAAAAATAAGATTAAATAGTGGGAGAGTGATATAAAAACCAATTGGGACAGGAAGTTGGAGGATAACCCTAAAATTAGGGAAAGCCAATTAGAGTAATCTGAATATAAATGAGGAGGGCTTATCAGGAGATAAAAAGAGAAAGGACAGAAGCTGGGAAGAACAGTGGGTTAATGAGGTAGGTACCAGTGATCAACACCTGTAACTCTCTGTATTACAATGGAGATTTTAGCTTTAGAACACCATCTCAAAGTAAAGAATTTTCTCAATGCAAGAAGACCAGGGTGAACACGATTAGTGAAATACCACCCATGTACCTAGAATCTAAGTCTGCAAATGGCGGGCCATACTGGTGTGCAGTAATTGTGATATACTTGTAGAAATGGTACATGAGACATTTAATGTAAACGGCACCAGTAATAAAGTGTCTCATTTTAGACCCAGGCTAAGTCTTCTATATTGATAACAACTTCAAAAACCACCCTTTTGAAATGCTATTAAGTACACACAGATCGGTTTGGATCACCTCTGACCTATTCATGTACAGGAACTGCATTTCTTCCTAGCTGGAGTAAGCTGAGGGCATTGCAAATAAATTTTGAAAGAAGTACCGATGCTCTTTAAATCCGTCAGATGCTAAGATGCTGTTACTCCCTCACTGTGTAACGAGTATTTTCCTGTACAATGCATCCTAAGCTGGCTGATTTGTCACCAACGTCTTCCATCCCTCTCAACCTTCCACAGAGAAAATAGTTAAGTGCTATTAGGGGTGCAGTATGGTGGGATGTTATTCTGGATTACTTACATACTGAATTAGAGTAGACTATATGCACATATACAAGACATGCTATTACAATGTCGATAAAAAAAATACACATTTTTTATTTAAAATGGCAACTATGTGCTCCAAAAATTCTTTGTATTATATCTTCTCCAAACTCCAATTTTACAAAATTTCTTTACAGAAAACATAATTGGTTAGATATACGTCCTTACAAAGAAAAACTGCATGGACGCAACTATATGCTACAACTCTAAAAGATGAAACTCAAAAGCCATTAAAAGATCTGCCTCTCAGGCCTGTGAGTTCCAGGCCAACCTGGTCTACAGAGTAAGTTGCAGTCCAGCTGAGGCCACAGGGTCTCCCTGTCTCAAAGGCCAAAAAAAAAAAAAAAAAACCAAACCAAAAAAACAACAACAAAAAATCTACCTCTAGGTAGAAACAAACAGAAATGGAAGATAATACAGACTTATTCCCCAAGTTGGCACTGAATTAGTAACTAGTAAGTACTAAGAAAAAAAAGACATTCTGGAAACCGTTCCTCTATGAAGCTCTGGAGACATCCTCTATGCAGAATTTCTCATGCCTGTGCCAGGACCCCTGCACAGCAGTACACTCATCTCTATGAACTAATGCCCACCGCTATATTCTCTAGTCGCCTATTCACGGGCTGATTTCCTCTCAAACTTAGTGATGAGAGCACTGCAAACTGTTCTTTGACATGTAGCAAGTGTTTGTAGAGACTAATATATTCAACATGGCTTCTCTTGCCATGGTCTTCTATTTTTAAATTTTACTTTATTTTTAACACAGGCAATCCCTTCCCATGGTTCAAAATTCACAATAAATATATAGTAGAAATTCTATATTCTTCGTTTTTCTCTACTCCAGAAAAAAAAAATAAAAATAAAAATAAAAATTTTAAAGGAGGAGTTAGAGAGGAGGCTCAGCAGCTAAGGAGCACTGGCTGTTCTTGTAGAGAACCCAGGTTCAATTCCCAGGGCCCACCTGGTGGCTAATAACTACCTGTAACTCCAGTTCCAAGGGATCTGATGCCCTCCTCTGGCCTCCACAGGCACGCACGTGGTGTACTTAACATACATGCAAGCAAAACACATACATAAAATAAAAATAAATAAAATCCCAAAAACAATTAAGTGACAGTGAATGCTGGGGATAGACTGGAAACCTTTTTTTAAAAAATATATATCCATTAATTATATCTCAAAATCTAGCATTTTTTTAAAAAATCTTAAATTATTTTATCCTTTTCCTAATCAGGTCCACTGTAAAGTTCTAACATCTTAGGAAAAGTTCTGCAATTTCGAGTAGTGTCAAATTTCTCCAACACTTGGAGCTATGAAGCCCTACTATGAGGATGAACAGAGCACCTGCCTGACACTCAGCTGAGCACAGCTCTGGGCCAGGCACAGTGGTGCGCACCTGCAGTCCCAGTATTCAGAGGATCACTGCAAGTTCCAGGCCAGCCTGATCTATATAGAAAGTTCTGTGCCAGCCGGACTTATACAGTGAGACAGTGTCTTAAACAAAACTCACTCCTCCCAATACCCTTCCTACCTGCCTTTCTTCTTCTGTGAGAAAATTGGAATTCCTTACAAAAAAGGTCTTATTAAAAGTCAACTATTAATATGCCTGATTTATAGCATAACTTTAATGTTTACTCTTTCATTCTTCTGTTAATTAAAATTTCAAAGTAATTTTGGCATACCTCTGTGTTTGAGTAATAGGTGTTCCAGGATGACCGCAGAGACTCTTGACCACCAATGTCCCACATAAGGAAATGAGTGTTCTTCACAACTATTTCTTCAACATTACTTCCTATGGTTGGAGAAGTATGAACCACTTCATTCATCAAGCTGTTGAAAGACACCATTAAAATGTTTTATAAATCTTCACAAATCTGTATCTGTAAGATAAATCAACCTTCCTTATTTATACCAATGGTTGTAATCACTAGCATGAAAAAGAGAAACTTAGAGATTGTCTGTGTAAACAAAGACGTAGGCAGAGAACGACCCCTGAGGACTGTATTCTGCTTTTTCATGCAATGAACTGCAGGCTTGACACAAGTAGAAGGGGCGCTATGATGTCTGAGTTTGCTTTTCTGGGGGAAAAATTCTAGTACCACCGCAGTGTTTTAACTTAGATGAGAACCAATGCCCCATCTTGACAGTAATCTCTAGGTGTCTGTGACACCAATAGTTGCAAAGTGTGTGTGTGTGTGTGTGTGTGTATAAATATAAAACTGGGTAATAGTGCACACATCATTCTGCTGAATGGCTATGTGAGCAAGGTGAGACTTAGTCATTAAAAACTAGTTCAGGTTTACCAACCTATGCTCTTAGAGGATAAGGCCACAGGCAAACAGAACTTTTATTTAAAATGAACTCTAGGTCATCTGGAATACCAATTCTTTTATTTCTTGTGGTTTCTTAATGGTTAGTTAAGTTACTTTAAATAATTCATTAAACATGTATTTGCTAATAACATTCTAATACTGTATGCTTACAATTTTCTCTGGGGTTTTACATGTTGTACGTTGGAAGCTATATACAAGACGTTCATCAAAAATGAGAAGTTTCAGAGACATTTAAATTTTAGACCGAATACCAAGCCAGACCAAAATACACAGGAAATGTCAATGAATGAAAAGGTTCCAAAGAAAAATAATGACGCAACTTGAAACAACAAAACATAAGCAGCAACCTTTTAGCAAAGTAACTAAAAAATATGTTAGGCATTCATTGAGTATTTTCCTCAAGCTGAAGATGGTTTGTTTTTTCTTTTCCTTCTGTAGTGTAGGGACTGAGCCCAGTTTGCTCATGAATGCCAGGGCCATGCTCTACTGCTATCACCCAGTTCTTAAACTGGAGCATTTAGACACAAGATGAGGTGAGAGAAGGTTAAGAGCCATGTAATTTGTTAAGCTTGAGGTCTCCATTTCCATAGCTGAACATTCATCTGGCACTGAAGGGAGATGGAAGTCCTTGGGTAGTGATTGATGGGGTGTTAATATTTTATTGAAGATGAGCATTAATGTACTTCTCCAAAAATGTTAAGGCCCTCCCTTCTGAAAGCTACTGAAGTAGACTTTTAACCGCCATCACTTTAGACACGTCTGCTATGTTAAACAATTCCAAAGCTATTAGGAGAGCAGCAGCTTTTCAGAGATTGCAATCTATTCATGTGAATCTCATTGTGGGAAGACTGAAGTGAGATTCACTTTATCACCTCACTCCAAGATTATAATTTGCACTTTATTTATTTTAGTCTAATATTAAAGTTCATTCTTCCTTCCAAAGCCAGAAAGCAAGAGTATTTGATGAAGGCTTTAGCGGATATAGGCAGTTTACTTTTTTATTTCATAAAACATAACCCCTATGTTTCCAACTGATTACTATGGGTGAGGGAGGGTGGATCTTCTTTAAGGGAGTGACTCTAGTGACTAGACTCCAGTGGATGAACTTGTACCAGGGGCATCTGGGCACACATGCTTGACTGGATAGGCCTTAACATACATGACAGAATACATGAACTCTGGTAGGGGGACATAGGTGGGTGTCAGTGGGGAGGGGTGTCTAAATTTGATTAAGATCTATTATATGAAATGCACAAAAATTCAATAAAATATGTATTTAAAAACCTGTACGTTTAAGTCTTACTATTGTATTATAAAATGAGTAAAAATGGAATCTCCTAACTTATAAAAACAGACTTCTTAAAAACCTACAGCAATACTTACAACTGATAAAGAATGGTGGTTTTCCCTGCATTATCCAGGCCCACTATAATTACTTTGTGCTCTACAAGAAAGAAAGAAAATTACAGTAAACATTTATACAATTGCAAGCTACACTTACAGGCTTTCAATAATTATTAGCTGGCTCATTAATGAGAACCACTGAGTAAGCATCTACTACCGAACTGTTAAGGGAAGAAGCTTTATGGAGTTAAAGGCCTTCCTTAAGTGAATCTGCCCACTGTGATGCTCTACGCAGTCCCCAGTAAGTGTTTAGGAATGAGATCCGTTAGCAAGAAGCATAGACCTTGGTCATGTATGAGTTGAGGGATGGAGGTCACTCAAGTAATAATCTAGACAACAGCCTTCAAGTTTAGAGGTACTATCTGCTTTACAACCCTGCTGAAAGTGCTTGCTATTCAAGTTAGCTTTTTAACACATGCAGCACATTTTCCCACCCACATGTACCAAGATTTTTGCCTTTCAAGATTTAAAGATTACATTTCCAACTGAAAAGTGCAGTGCTTTCCGTTATCAGAGACCTACTCTCAACCATTTTCCATTCTTCCATTAATTTGCATAAATATAAGTATTGAATGCTTTTTATTAAAGTCTAGATTCTCTAATCATCCAGTCACTCTGAGTAGATCAAAAGCCTCTTCCTCCTCTGGAGGCACGCACTGAATAACCACTTTTTTTATAAGTACTTATTAAGGCCTAATTATTCTGAAATGTCCTTTGAATGCAGGATAGGAAATCTCCAGAAACCATCTTCCCTAGGTTCTTAGGTGTTCAGAGTATGTTCAAGATTCCCCTCTCTAGCCCAAGAACTACTGACAGCTGATGGCTTTGGGGGAGAGAGTTTTCTTTGAGGGGGTAGCCCCTGGTAGCTTCATGCTCCAGTGGATGGCCGCACACCCAAGAGTATATAGGCAGCACAAATTGGAGTTGGTTGGTTATTTTTAAAAAGACATGAATTTGGGAGGTGGTGAAGGAAATGGGGTGGATTTGGGATGAGTTGGGGGTAAAAATGATCAAAATACATTGTATGTATGTATGAAATTCTCAAAGAATAAAAATATTATTAAAAAATTCTCCCTCTCTAGTACAAAAGGCTTTAAGGATTCTACTGTGCTTTAACAGGGTGAGGAAGTGAGTCACCACAAGAGCCACAGGTAAGACACTTCCAGTCCCTAGACTCCTTTTCTCCCTACTGTGGCCAAACCCACACCAAGGATAAATTCGTTTCCTGTCTTTACCCTCTGGTCTAGGACTCCAATTACATCACTATTCTCCTATCAGACTAGAAATAGGAAAGACTTCCGAAATTGAATGTGGATCTTCTACTATTTAAATGCTATTATATGTGTAACAGTCCTTCTAAAAGACAATTTGCTAAAATTTATAAAAAAACTGAAATACATTTCCTCTCTGACCTACATCTCTTACCTCTGCCAACTTTCTAACGTTTTCACAAACACAAATACACCCAAGAATGACTACACTAGCAAGAACACAGAAACATCCACATACATGAGTGCCTGACCATTCAACTTATGGAACAGCAAAGAACAAAAGACCTGTAGTCTGCAAAATCTCACCAGCGTGGTGATGTGGTCACAATGTTAAGTGAAAAGAGCCAGCTGAGCTGGTTGTGGTGGCACCAATCTATAAACTTGGCACTCAGGAGGCCCAGGCAGGAGGTTCCTAAGTTCAAAACCAATCTGTGCTACAAAATAAGATGCTGTCTCAAAACAAAGAAACACAATACATCCTTTATGAGCCAAAAATTCAGTACATCTCATATCAGAATCTTGTTTCTATTGATAATGTCTCTAAGGAGCATCCCAATTCTGACCCCTTTAAAGCCTTAAAACAGTATATCGACCACCAAAAGGGGGGCGCATATTTATAGGCAACTTCTTGAGAAGACAAACATCCCTATACCCTCCAATGACATAGTAGAAGTACCGTCTATATTGCAGACAAGAAGACTAAGGAAAGGCTATTTTCATGTTGGCAAAAGCTGCTTTGTAAAAAGGAAAAACATTTATTTAACTCACTCAATTTCCCTTCTGTAACTGAAGGTTCAAACTCCCTAAGTTCTAACAGAGCCAATCCTGAAGTGCTCCCGATCGTTGTTCCTTAAAGAACAAGAACAAGGGCACTCTTAGCAGTGGAGGGACAAACAGACTATTTGGCACCAGACATTCTCAATCTTGATCAGAACCCAGCTCTAGAGACCACCGTACCCTGCAGCACTAAAGGCCATTACTCAGAAGGCAAGACTGGGGTGTACACAATTCCTTTCTGGGGAAGAAAGTGCAGGGATAGTACCGATGAATGGTTTACTGAAGCAACTCACGTGAGTAATTGGGGCCACTTTGTAACAACCTGGCTTCACATTTTATAGTAAGGTGATGATCATAATTTTAAAGGCCTATGTTTACATTCATGAATAATACATTATTTTGGAAGGTTGTTCTCCAATGTGAACTCAAGGGAACAGGCCCTGAAGGGAGATGGGTTATGGATCTTATTACAGTCCCAAGCACTTGACTATTTTTCAGATTCCTTTTCCTTCACCTGATAGAGAATTCTGGCAATTAAAGCACGCAATTTCACCTTGTCTTTTGATGAGGGTATGAAAAATACCCTTCAGATAAAGTGGCCTATCTACTCATGTGAAAATTATCATACAACCTAATCTGCATATACAAAACAACAAAAAGGAACAGCAACGTGCTTTCAAAAGCACAAAGTAGGGATTATTTTAGATCTTAGTCCTGAAGAAAATAACATCATCTGCATATAAGAAGGAAAGCAAGCTCAAGTCCAGCTACTAAAGGCCACGTTCAAAGAAGCTGTTTACAGTGTTATGATACTGTAACTCTTCCTCCAACTGCCTACTGTACTTAGCAGCTACTTAAGTTAGTCTATGGTTGAAGGTTTCAACACAGACATACTAGCTATCAGCTTTTCTATCCATTCAAAACACAGAGAAAAATTCAGAAAGTGACGGAAGGTATGTTGACAATTTCACACTTTAAATTGGGGGGGGGGGGTACCAAAATGTGTTGCTTCTGTTGTAATGCTTAAATTAATAAAGCACAAAGCTTCTTGAAGATATTGATGAATATAGTGGTCTATGAAGTTTCTAATCGATATATACCAAGCAGAACCACTCACATGTATCTGGTATCATTTGATGTCTAAAAGAGACCATCAGGCTTGAAAACAAGATAGCACACTTGATCTATACCACTGTCTTTTGAGTTGAGCATAATCAACACACACATACACATACACATACACATACACACACACACACACACACACACACACACACATACAACCTCACGTGAATTGAAACAAAAAATTCAACTAACTCTGTGTCAGAGATACTTCTGTGATGCTGCCTTGGTATAATTTCCCTCATTCATGCCATAGTAAACCAAAACAAATGTAAAAGGATGCTTGTAAATCTGTACTATTTATGTTACTCGGCAATAACTTTTATTATTTGACCCATGAGGTTAAAATAATAATTAAAATGTTATCAGGATCAAGGCAGTCTCAACTAAAGGTGAGACGTAATCCATCCCAAAAGTCAAAAATGTTGCCCCAATCTGATGAACATTAAACATTTAATGTCATTTTGATCTCAATGTACGGAGTAGAGATTTCCATTTCATAAGAATTGGAATATTTAAAGTTGTGATGAGACTTTTTAAAGCCTTACCTGACCCTCAAGGCATACAGATAGGTAAACCATATGTTCTTTACTACTAATTCCTGAAAATACTCTTGGGGAAAATTAAATACTCAGTTGCCGGTCTGAATCAGACTCACCTAGTGTTAAGCAGGGAAGTGATGGCATGGGTACAACTAGCACAGAATTCTCATTTAGACTAGAGTTTAAATATACACCAGAGTTATTCCTGTAGCTGTTTTCAGAAGCATTTCAAATCAGTCTGCTGCCACGGGCTGTTGCAGCAGCATTTGTGATGAAGATTAACTATCTGCAACTCAAAATCTTCCGTGGGAGTTGGGAAAGGTGGTGCATGCCCCTGATCACACAACTCTGGAGCTTGAAACAAGAAGATTGTGAGTTTGAAGCCAACTGGGCTTTACATAGCAAGACATAGTCTCAAACGCAAACAAACGAAAAAATCCGAGATTCTGAAAAATTTTTGTGAACACTCAAAATTTAGGTTTAGCGCCCTGACTTGCAGATAAGCACAGGTAAAAAATGGTTTACAACAAAAAAATGATAAAAAATAAGAATTTCAAAAAGTCAAGAAAAATAAGAAAAGTTTTCTCCTGCATTTTTTTTTCATTTTAACTTACATGAACAAAACAGTTTATAGTTTTAGTCTAGAATATCAGCTGTTGCCATACAGAATAATACTGTGGAAGAAAAATATTAGAACAGCACTAAATAGTGACATTAAAAAATGTGAAATAATGGGGCTGGGCTCAGTGGTTAAGAGGACTGGCTGCTCTTGCAGAGGACCTGGGTTCAATTCCCAGCATCCACATAGTGGCTAACAACAGTCCATTAACTCCAGTTCTAGGGGATCTGACACCCTCTTCTGACCTCTGTGGGTACTGCACCACATTGGTGCACTTACATACATGTAGGCAATACATTCATATGCATAAAATAAAAATTAGAAAAAGGTGAAACAATACATTCAAATTTGTATTATCACATTAAAACTTGATATTGTTATATGATAAGATAGTCAACTTTTTAATGTGTAAGAAAGATATGACACATAGGCCTTATATATACTTTTAGGTATATAGCATCTGTACCAACATTGTGTCACTAAAGTTTAGCTGTTACTCTTGTTTTGAGACAGGGTCTCACTATGTAATCCTGGCTGGCCTTGAACTCACACCAGATTGGCCTCTATCTCACAAACATCTGCCTGTCTCTGTCTCCTGAATGCTAGAATTAAAGGTGTGCACCACTATGCTAGCTTAAAGCAAGTTTTACATATACTGAACATGTAAACCACAATATAACCAAGGAAATTTAAAATGCTGAATTTAGAGATGTAGCAAATGTGGAATATAAGATTTACAGAACGTAAGTTTGAATGCCAGGAAAGAGCTCATTCACCTCCTTGCCCAGTTCTTTTTCTGTTCCCACTTGGGAACTATAATCCTGGATATTACACTTTCAAAGCACCAATGTAAATTTGATGATTTAACAGTTCAGCATGTTGCAATGAGTTCATTAAATGTCTGATTCTGTGATTAAGATAAACGGGGCAAGGACTTTATCCTCAAGAATCCTGAGGTAGGGTATATAAACAAGCAATTACAAAATGACATCATTAATGCAAAAAATGGACACTGGTGTACACATTAATATTCTCAAGGACAAATAAGATTTAATATCCAACTTTCAGCTATGGAAAGAAATGGCAATAATAAAAAGGGATACTCTGGGGTTGGAGAGATGGCTCAGCAGTTAAAAACACTGGCTGTTCTTGCAGAAGACCCAAATTCGAGTCCCAGCACCCACATGGCAGCTAACAACTGTCAGTAATCCAGTTCCAGGGAGCCTGATGGCCTCTTCTCTCCTTTGCAGGCATTGCACAACACAGGTGCACTTAGATACATGCAGGCAATGCATGCATACACATAAAATAAAAATAATAAAACATTTTTTTTAAAAAAAAGGGATACTCTGAAGTGCCATTCTAGATGTTTTAAGCATAGTGTATAAGTTAATAGTCATAATTATTCTGGGACAAAGTGCCATTATTCCCCATTTCACTGATGAGGAAACTGAGCCTTAGGCTGAATACCCTACCTAGATCACAGTGCTGGGATGTGAAGATAACATTTGTGGGTGTGTGATTCCAGAGATGGAACTCTAAGATTAATGTACTGGCTTGCCAGCAATCTTTGAACACTATACATGACAGGCTGAAGGATCTCTATGAGATGGAGGCCAGCCTGGTCTACATAGCAAACTCCAGGCCAACTAGGGCTACAGGGAGACCCTGTCTCCAAAAAACAAAACAAAACAAAACAACAATAACAACAAAAAGCATTGTCATCACGAAGGTTAGAGTTTGAATGCCAGCAAAGAGCTCATTAACCTCCTTGCCTAGTTCTTTAACTTTTTCCATTAGGTTGGGAAGGTTAGGAAAAAGAGTAACTTGTGTTTTCTATTAGCTTCTTAATTTAGTAAATATAAAAAATGACTTTATTAACTATTTGCAAGTTTGACTACAATGGAGTCCTCGGTTTCACTTGGTTGAGTCTTACAATATTTCACCAATTAAAAAGAATAACTTGCTAGGTAGAAGAAAAATCTCTGGTAAACAAAAGGAGTAAGTCTAGACAGAAGAGGAAAGATTCAGAGAGGGTCCTCCACAGTAACTAACTGTTCCAGGTCTAAGGGTCTGAGGAGATAAGAGATATGTGTCTCCGCAACTCACTGAACAGAAGCAATGGTAAAAGGACTTCAGCAAGAACACAGTGAAGTTATCTACTGTATTTTGAACTCGAAAGTTCAAAAGCTGCCCATAGGAAGGCTGTGTTCTGGAAGGCAAATGTTTAAGAGCACAAACAATCCAACTCATGTTTTTAAGTTTGTCTGATCATGATTACCGTTAAAAAATAATTAACATCTTGACCCAGGACAGACATAACAAAGTTCAGCAAGACTTTAGTATTTGAGATCTATTCTGAATGTTTATATTTTAGAAGGTTCATTCCTTTTTTAGTTACTGGATATCGCTAAATTTGCATTGTAACTTAGTAATGATTTATGTAGTTTGGGAAAATGGCTTAAATATGAGTTGAAAAAGTAAACAGGCCAGGTGTGGTGGTACATGCCTCTATGCAGTCCCAGCACTCAAGAGGCAGAGGCAGGCAGATCTCAGTGAGTTTAAGGCCAGCCTGGTCTGCATAGTGAGTTTCAGGCCAGCTGGAGCTACAGGAAGACACTGTTTCAAAAAGACAAAAAAAAAGAGAAAAAAGTAAACTAGGTGAGTAGAAAATATGCATATATATGCAAATTTGAGGCTCAGTAAATTTCAAATAGGAAGAGATCAAAGAAAAGAAAAGGAATTAGCAAAAATGAAGGAAAACCTTGAAAGCCACCAGGAAAAAAAAAGTAAGGATACAAAAAGAGAGACAAGACAGGAATGTTAACTAGCACCTCATTAGGAGGAATAGAAACCAGGAGATGTGTTGTAGAGTTCTTCTATTTGAAGGGCAGTTATTTGAAAAACATAAAAAAAGTGCCAGGCACATTGGTGGGTGCAGGCCTTCAATCCTAACACTTGGGAGGCAGAGGCAGGCGGATCTTTGTGAGTTCAAGGCCAGCCTGGTCTACATAGCAAGTTCCGGGACAGCTGGGGCTACAGGGAGACCCTGTCTCAAAAAGACAAAAAAACAAAAAACTATACCCCTCTCTTAAAACATGAAAATACATGTGATGGTTTATGGCAAAAAAAAAGTGACATTATTCTGTGAGTTTAATAAAATACACAGAGAAGACTCAGCAGTTAAGAGCACTGTCTGGAGCACCCAGGTTCCATTCCCAGCACACACATGGCTGCTAACAACCATCCATAACTCCAGTTTGAGTGGATCTGATGACCTCCTCTGGCCTCCATGGTCAACAGGTACACATGTATGTATGTAGTGCACTTACATATATGCAGGCAAAACACATGAAATTAAAAAATGAATTAACTAAGCATGCAGATATAACATGTATGACATAGGGCACTATAAAGACTCCTGGGTGGATGCAGCTCCACAGCAGCAATGTGCACATTATGAAACATGACACTACTCACTCTTAACAGACTGCAAAAAGGTAAGATTGTAATCTCTAAGGATGTGAGATATAAAATGAGCAAACACTGCCAGACAAGGGAAACCTCTCTTCGAGTACTTGTCAGGGGAGTCCAAAAGACTCCCTAAAACACAGGCCACTGCCCATGCCCTTGGCTGCCTCCCAAAACTTGAAGAAGTTAAGATTCTACTGCTGAAGACGCCAGACACTTCCAACACAGGACTTGGAGAAAGAGCTGGAACTGACCTGGAAGCCTCCTCCCACAGGAGTAGCTCTCACAGTATCAGAAGCTGCTATACAAGCTGCCAAGGGAGAAAAGCAATCAATAAATAGTCCTACTGGGCTGTAAAGTCTACAAACCACAGCAATGACCCGCCCAGTAAAATATCTTTATTGGTGCAATACACACTTTTATCTTGTGGGTAGTCAACAGTTATCTAACTGGACCTAAGGTCTCACAGATAGGAGGAAATTCCTGGCTGGCACTGTAAACAAAGACAAATACCAGTGAATGGAAAGTCACAGACCCTAGAAGAAAACCTATTAATGCCACTTTTCTAAACCAATACAATTTCTAAATATATCCTAAATACTTATCCTTATATCCACAGGTAAGTGTAGCTCTCACCACTCATCAAAGAAGCTTCTTCTTAAAAAAGAGAGTTTTCATTGTGTATATACACTGTACATGGTTCTGTGCTACACAGGGCATTTTCACACACGTATATTTTGAGCAGCTCCCCCCTTAGTCCTTTTTGTCCAACACTTCTACTCATCAAGACAATTTTTAGAGCCCCACATCTGGGATTTATACTCAGTTCTTCCTTCCTGGTCCTAACATCCATTCTTTAACAAGTCTGTGGTATGTGTATGTTTCCAGATACATATATATATATATATA
>NW_008360051.1:989166-1000827 GCF_000622305.1 Nannospalax galili | reverse complement strand
TAAAACCATTTATATTATTTATATATATATATATATGGACACACACATCTCTAACTTGTCTTGGTATTTCTGAACCATTTATTGATTTTTTAGGAATTTCATAAAATGCATTTTGATCCTATTCAGATCCCCTCACCCATTTCCACCCCCATTTTACTACCCCCACCTGATTTCATGTCCTCTATTATTTTTTTTTCAGGCCTAATTTGTATCCTCAAATGTTCGTGGGTGTAGGTCCATCCTCTAGAACATGGTCAATCTACCCAGCATTCTCGTAAAAAAAACTGATCCCCCCACCCCCAGCAGCCATCAGTTGCCAACAGCTCCTCAGCTCAAATTTGGGCTTCTTACGTCACCTCCTCTCCAGGTTGGGATTTTGTCTGGTTTGAGGTTGTATAAGTCTTGTAGATGCTGTCATAATTTCTGTGAGTTTATGAGCAACTGTCCTACTGTCTGCAAAGTTTCCTCATAGTCATTCACCACCTCTGGTCCTTACAATCTTTCCATCCCATCTTCCAATGATCCCAGAGCCTTGGGAGAAGAGAGTGTGATACAGGTGTCCTATTAAGGGCTAACTAAGTACTCCAGAGTCTTAGTCTCTACAGTGACCAGTCACTGTGTTAATCGCCATCTGTTGCAAGAAGAAAGAAGCTTCCTTTTTGCTGCAGATCAAGACTACTACAAAGTTCCACTACTGGTTGAAAAGCAGAGGATAAGTGTGTGAGGCCAGGCCCAACTGATGTATCAGCCCCAACGGACACATCTACAATGCAACCTCTACTCCTAAGGCTCAGGGAACACCATCGAAGGGGGCAGGGCTGACACACGTGCTGCTAGACAGTGTCTTCTAGAAATGTCAGGAGTGCTGCACCCATGACTCTTTACAATATGGTCGCCTAGACAAGGCCTGGATGATGACACTACCTGACAGGACAAGGCGGGCAGGGGAAATTTCAAAAGCTTCCGCCTCTGATGAAGAGCTCAAAAATTAATGGCTCCTGAGGGACAGAGAAGAACCAGTTCTCTCCAGGGAGTTTCCTGAGGTTATCCAATCCCAAGCACTCAGGCCCAAGCACATATATGCAAGCACAACTAAATGCACACAGCAGGTATGTGGGGTGGGGTGGGAAGAGCTGGAGGGGGGAAGGAAGACAGAAATGGTATAAATACAGTACTAATGTCTGAGAGCCTCCAAAATATTTAAACATTGAGAACTGTGAAAAGAAGTGAAAAATCAATAAGGGAACCCCCCCCCAATCACTGAACTCTAAAATGTGAAATGTAACAACCAAAAATAAAAGTTGATGAGGCAAAGAAAACTGAAGGACGCAGACCTTACTACACAAGCATCATAAATTGAGCCACACTGATACATTCCACTAAGCATTCCAGTCAAAACTGGACCAAAGATTACACTAAGAGGGGAAATGTCACAATGGACTAAGAAAAAAAAAAAACAGACTGGGCAATTTGCTCTGTGAAAGAGATACATGTTTAGATACAAAGATACAAGACTGACAACAATCTTCATGAACATTTACAGAACATTATACAAGTGAAGAATACATTTTTTTCCGGATGTAAATAGTATATAGACCCAAACAGATCATAAATGGAAATCTTGCAGCTTATTTCCAATTACATCAGGAACCAATATTAAACTGAAAACAAAGCAAAACAATACTAAACAAAACCTCCACAATTATGTGCAAACTAAACAGACATCAGCAATCCAGAGGTCAAAAGGAAAATCATATAAAAAAGTAAAAATACTATAAACCTAATATTGAAATAGCACACATTAAAACTAGTGGAATAGTGTTGCATTAGAACAACTTTGAAATGTTTATATTTGAAAAACCAATAACAATACCATTGTGCCCTGTCCTTAAGAATTTAGTGAAAAAAGAAAAAAGCAAATCCAAAGCAGGTAGAAGGAAATAAACAGCAGTAGGTAGCACAACACAAAACAGAATACTAAAATGCTTTCCTTCAAGGGATGAGTTCACAGACTCTACGATACTCCACACTCACCTTAAGGCCCAAAGAAGATCAATGCGAAAGACCAGAAAAACAGAGCAATAAGACCTTTCTTATGGCCATCTGAGTTTTGACAAGAGTTCCAAAGGAATCCACTTGGGGAAAAATATCTTCAGAAAATCATGCTGGAATGAGCAGATGTTCATGTGAAAAAATAACGAAACCTAATCCCTATTCACATCATAACCTTAAAATAATGTGAGGTCTATCACAGACGTCAGCAGACTAGCTACGGCTTCTGGACGGATGGAGCAGGTGCCTTGACGCTGTCAAAAGAGTAGAGCCATTTAAAAGCACTTTCTAAGGGCTGGGGAGAAGGCTCAGTGAGTGTGGGGACTCAGCTGGATCTGCAGCCCTCCTGTAAAAGTCAGGCATGGTAGCCGGCATCAATGGCCCCAGCACTGGGGTAGTGGAATGGGGCGGGGGCAGGGGGGGGGACCGACAAGGAGATCCCAGCGGCTAACTGGCCAGACAGCCTAGGCAAAGCAGTGAAAGCCAAGTTCAGAGGGAGACACCCTGTCTCAACAGATAAGGTGGAAAGCTACAGAGAAGGCACCCTGAGAGCAACCTCTGGTTTCCACCCATACCTGGCAAGGCGAGTACATGTACACACACACATGCTCAAACACTTTGTTAGAGATAGACAAAATTTTTCATAAAAACTGGACATTTATGCTTAATAAAATCCTCATCGAGAAAATAAATAGGAAGCTGGCATTGTGGTGCACACCTAGAATTCCAGCACCCAGAAGGCTGTTGAAACAGGAGGATTACCGTGAGCTTGAGGTCACTGTGGACTCACATTGAGTGGGCCAGCCAGGGTCATAGAGCAAGCTCTAGTTGAAAAGCAAAAATAAAGGGTGTTTGGGATACACCTCAGTGGCAAAAGCAGTTACTTACCGTGCTCAATGCCCAGAGGTTTAGGGGAGCAACAGACTGAGGGAACATATTCACATAACATGCATCTAGCAACTCGATTTCAGAGTATATTAATAATTCCTAAAGTGACATGATAAAAAAAAGATCAAAAAATTTTAATGGGCAAAGGGTTTAAACTATCTACAAAAGCAAGCAAGCACATGACAAATGGCAAAGCCAGTAGTCACCAGAAAAGTGCCAATTAAAGTTATAATCACATAAACTACACATTCAACAGAATACCAAACATTAAAAACACTGATACCAGCAACTGCTACTGAGGATTTGGAACACTTCTGGCAAGAGCATACAAACAGCATAAGAACTCTGAAAGATAACAGCAGTGTTGTAGAAAACTAATCATTCATATAAACATATACATATATACACACACACACGTGTGTGTGTGTGTGTGTCTTAGAAATTGCCTTGCTACATACTAACTTAAAGAGAAATATAAATACATCCACATAATTTAAAACCTCAACCAAATGTACAAAGAAAACTAAGACAATCATGTAATTATTTACTTTAAGGGCAAAATGTTGTAGGAATAAAAGGATATATAATTATAGCAAACTACGGCTGAGTAGTAACAAAACCTTATAATCACACTAATGAAAACTCAGTCAGGTCTGGAACACCATGACAGAGAGAGGGGGAAGCAGGCATTTATCCTAACAGGATAAATGATAACGTAAAATTCCCATCTAGACATATTCAGAAATATGGACTATGGCCCCAGATAAAAGGCTGAGTTTAAAGACTATTCAAACATTAAGACTTTAACACCATTTCACTTTTTAAATATAGTGTATGTTACTATGATACAAAATTTGATGTTTGAATTAAATGAAACCAAAAACTAAAACCAAAAATGAGTATACACACCAGGCACTGTGAACAAAACAGTAAATAAAAAAAGTTCACCAGGGTTGGAGAGATGGTTCAGCGGTTAAGAGCACTGGCTGCTCTTGCAGAGGACCAGGGCTCTGTTCCCAGCAGACACGGTGGCTAACAAGCATCTGTAATTCCAGTTCCAGGGGATCTGAAACCCTCTTCTGATCTCCAAGTGCATATATGGGTGCACTTAAATAAATACATGCAGGCAAAAAACTAATACATTAAAAAAAAAGAAGAGGAGGAGGAGGAGGAAGAGGAAGAGGAAGAAGAGGAAAAAAGTGGGGCTTGGAGAGATAGCTCAGTGGTTAAGAGCACTGGCTGCTCTTCCAGTGGTTTGAGTCCCAGCACCCACATGGCAGCTAACAACTGTCGGTAACTCCAGTTCCAGGGGATCGGATGCCCACTTTTGGTCTCTGCAGGCTTTGCAGGACATGGGTCCACTTACATACATGCAGGCAATACACTCATACACCTAAAATAAAAATAGTAAATAAAATTTTTAAAAAGGAAAAAAAAAAAGTCCATGCCCCAAGGAGATCATTTCTACTGAGTAAAAAAAGACAACAAAGAAATTTATAATACAATTATAAGCAGTGATAAACATTACCCAGAAACCAGTAATTACGTAGAGTTAATGCTAGGGCAGAGAGGCCTATTTCTGAAAAAGCTGTCAAGGGAAGCCTCTCTAACTAGCAAGACTTGATCAGAAATCCCAATGAAATTAATGGAGGTGACTTCGCAAAGGGATGGATAAAAATACATTCTAGAAAACAGGGAACAGATTTTGTCTGATGTGTTTGAAACCAGCAAAAGTCCACAATTAAGAGTAGAATTAGCGGGGGCTGGAGAGATGGCTCAGCGGTCAAAAGCACTGACTGCTCTTGCAGAGGGCCCGGGTTCGATTCCCAGCACCCAGCAGTTCATGGCAGCTATGAACCATCCTTAACTCCAGTTCCAGGGGAATCCGATGCCCTCTTCTGACCTCCGCTGCATTACACGACACAAGTGCACTCACATATATGCAGGCAATACACTCATACGCATAAAAAAATTTTTTAAACATTTAAAAAAGAAAAGTAGAATTAGCTCAAAGTTAACAGGTTAGGACAGTATCTGAGCAGTCAGGGTGAAAAGTAAGTCTAGGGCTCCTGGAGAGCAGGACCAGTGTTCAAGATGACAGCGTGCAAGGTGCTGAAGAGGATGAGAGCATTTAGATAATGAACTCAAGATCTTATTGCCATTTGATTACGAAAACAAACTACAATTAAAATTTCCTTTCATCTATCTTTCTGGGTAAAAGCAAACCCTGATGACAAGTACGTACAGTCATAACAAAGAGAAAAAGACCATGCCTGTGAAAGTTATAAAATAAAAAAAAAAAGCAAAACTTCAGAAATAAGCTTTAAAGATATCACTCACACATACGCAGGCAATACCCTCATACACATAAAAGGTTAAAAAAAAAAAAATGCAACCATACAGACATATAAAATACTTGCAAAGGTAATCAGATTTTGAAATTATTTCCTCCAATGATAATTATGTCAAAATAATCAGCCTACCAACATAGACAATGCATGGTTTATGATCCTCAATTCCAGATATATCACATATGAAAACATGCTTGGGGCTCTTTAAACAAACTACAAAACCCAGATAAAAAAAATGAGGAAATAGGGCCGGAGAGATGGCTCAGTGGTTAAGAACTCTGGTTGTCCTTGCTGAAGACCTGGATTCGAATCCCAGCACCCACATGGCAGCTAACAACTGTCCATAACTCCAGTTCCACAGGATCCAACAGCCTCTTCTGACCTCCTCAGGCACTGCATGACACCATGTATGGGTGCACTTACCTACATGCAGGCAATACAGGCATATACATAAAATAAAAATAATAAATAAAATTTTTAAAATGAGCAAATACTGAATGAGATATAAGGGAAAGAAGCTTCTGTAAGTTACTGGTAGTTCCTTAACACTGGGTGCACCTCAGAATGGTCTTGGAGCCTACCACACCCTAACCCACTGACCTGGCTGGAAGAGTGAAGACTTGGGACATTTTATTCCAACATACAACTCAAACTGGCACCTCCGAATAAAAAGTGTGTATTGATAAAAAGGAAATGTCAAAACTGGAAGTTAATTCTGCTGATACAGAAAACAAAAATTCCAGGCTGAGACATGACTCTGACCCCATTACTCATTAACATCTAATGACCAAACTCTTCAAAGGGTCTACTACCTGCTGTAGTCTGTCTACTGTCTCAGTCAACATATAATGCTCTTGGTGATCTCATTTCCTGCTTACCTCTCCAATCTCATCTCTTTAACCCAAGAAGCAATATAGGTCTATACAAAGTTAACTATGCTCAGCTTCCTTAAGTGTACCTAATTTATTTGAGTACTCTCTTTTCATTAGTCCATTTGCCTACAATAATACAGCCTATTTAACTCAGTTTACTTTGCATGTCCTAAACTCCTGCTCAACATAAGTCCAAGCATACCTTACCTCTGCTAGAACTAAAGTGTGCTCCACTGTTTCTTGTTTATTCTTAATCATCCTATTTATTATGTCTAATTTTGAGGGCTGGTTTACAGACTATGAGAAAATGTAATGATACAACCAGTAGCTCTAAAATTTCAATAGGAAAGTTAAAAGAGCAAGTCTAGCCGGGCGTGGTGGCACACGCCTTAAATTCCAGCACTTGGGAGGCAGAGGCAGGCGGATCTCTGTGAGTTAAAGGCCAGCCTGGTCTACATAGTAAGTTCCAGGACAGCTGGGGCTACAGGGAGACCCTGTCTCAAAAAGACAGAAAAAAAAAAAAAAAGAGCAAGTCTAAAGCAGTGTGGATTTAGGACGCCTGAACAATTACTTGAGGATAAAAAGCAGTCTATCTCTTTTCATCATCTTCTGTGAGTTCCCTTTTCATCTTTTTTTCCCTCCCAGTCTGATTATGGAATTGAATCCTCCAGTGAAAAAAATGGTTACCACAATAATCAGAGTATTAAAAAACCCAACAACTTCAGTAATTTCTTAGGTTCTGGGGAATGATAAAGAGGTGACACCAGTCATTACACCTTTAGTTATGTACTGAAATACTCCTTCCCACAGCAAACTAATGCAAGCATTAGAAAATATACGTTGCTGAAATAAATATCAAATTTATGAGTAACATCTGTATGGAGTTGAACTCTGGCCACTCTGAGCCACTTAAAAAGGGCTTTTCATCGTGGCATCTGCATACACATACACACAGGTGTTAGTATCCGTGTATGTCTCTATATTGATAAGCTTGAAAACTAACCTCAGAACAAGTGACTTAAATCCAAAAAACCCGACGTGCACCTTACTGGTAAGGAACTGGTGCCATCATAAAAACTACACTGGTTTATAAATCATGCCCTACAAAACAAAACTTAAAACTGGTTTCAATTCTAGGAAATCATTCTGCTACAAAAAACATGCCCCAGATTTTACCATGGGCCCCCTTTCTATAGTTACCGACTCAAGACACCGCACCACACTGACTCAGAACAGGTTTTACAACTTCTTGGCTTTTTTGACTTGCCATTCATAGGTGTCTCCTGTTCTAAGACTAATTATGGACACGTAACATCTTACACATAACAGAAAGCATTTAGCTGGTTTTTTAACGCCTACGAAGGGGGTATGTGTGTGTGAGAAAATTTCAAGAACCTGAGCATCTGTATAGAACATTTCTGAGCCAAGTCAGAGACAACGGGAAGATGCGCTGGTTCGGACAAGAGGGTGGAAAACAAAGCTAAACTGATGTTTCCTATCAGGGAAGTTCGGGGTTCTGGATGGACACCTTCCCAGGGCTAACTGGACCTAAGGATGCTTCACTGACATAGGGAAGACCCGCAAGGGGAACGCAGGCACGCCTGGGGTTTTCCACCTTGCTAGGCTAAGATCTGCACCGGCGTTGACTCCGGCCTCCCGTGCTCAGTCCCCTCTGCCCCGCTCTGTCCTGAGCACTGTCTGGGTCTACACCCGCACTTCCCAGCGCCGCCTCAACCGCGTCCCCGCCGCACAGCCCCGTCGTCCTCACCTTGGTTGCAGAAGAGGCTCCACAGTTTAGCGAAGATCAACCCCATCATGAGCCCCGGGTGGGCCGCGAGCTCTCTGGGCAGAGCTCGGCACCTCCAGCGGTGGGGCAGGGGCGACGGCGACCGGGAGCCGCGGAGCCTCGGAAAGCCGGCGAAGCCCTGGCTACGGGCCGGTGGACGGGGATCGGAAGGTCGGGCTACGGACAGGCGGACTGGGCTTGGAAGCCCTGATTGGGCTCCGGGCGGACGGGGATCGGAAGCCCGGGCTGGGCTCCGGCCCGCAGAGCCTCAGGCGGCCACGAAGACCCCCCGACAGCCAAAGATCCGCCAGCTGCGCTCAGCCGGGCCCCTCCGTTCAGTTTCCGGCCTCCGCCGAACCTCCTTTGTCTGGAGCGCGCTGAGCCCAACCCCGACCCGTAGTCCCCTGGTCCGTGCCCACCTACCCCGCACAGCCCGGGCGGCCCTGAGCCCCGCCCCCACCCCGCCTCCTCGTGCCGGCCCCGCACCACCCATCGCCGGAAGGCGGGCGAGTGATGTCGGCGCGTGACGTCAGCCAGCACCTCCGACGTGGCGGGTCTTCCGGGTTCGCTTCCGGTGGGCGGCCGCGGCGCCTAGCCGGGCTGAGGATGGGTGGAGCTGGGAGTTCCCAGGCCCTCCGCTGGTTCTGGGGTCACCGGGTGGGACAGCGACCCAGCGGTTCCCTCCCTGGTCCCGCTGCCTGGCCGGTGACCAGGCTCTAAACCTGCAGTTTTGCTGCGCGCAGGGGGTCTGCCTCTCTTCCCCCCTGGCACCGGCATTCTTAATTCCGAACAGAACTGATGGGACCCGCGCCAGGGAATGTTAAGTGACTCCCACGCTGGCCGTGCACTGGGTGTGGTCATTGGTCCCAAGTAAGTCCTTAAAATTGCAAAGGAAAGCTGGTGCCCAGAACAAGACAAGTCCTGCTACTCCCTTGGCCTACCAAGCTTAAATGAAGAGGATATGGACTTGAGTCAGAAGATGTTAGGCTGCCATTGTGGCCTTTTAACATGCTAAATTACTCCAGCGTGGCATTTTAATGTGCTGAACTATTCCTTTGCTTGTATTTGAACTAGTGTGAATGACTTAATCTTACAGACATGCTAGTGCTGCACTTCAAAGACTTTGAGAAATGTTCAGGGAGTGCTGGAGAGCTGGCTCAGTGGTTAAGAGCACTGGCTGTTCCCCAGGCTCAGTTCCTAGCACCCACTTTGGTGGCTCACAGTTGTCCTAAACTCCAGTTCCACAGGATCCGATGCCCTCTTCTGGCCTCCAAGGCATTGCACACATGGGTGTACTTTATTATACATGCAGGCAAAATACTCCTATATAGAAAATAAAAATAGGTCAAAAAGTCAAGATAGGTACAAGATCAAAAGTGCCAACTTTATGATATTAAAGGAAAATTTCAACCTCCCATATAGAGGAAAAAGGATGTACTGAGTTTATCGAAACTTCGCTTTAATGACTTTGAGTTGGGCCATAAAATCAATGAATTTGTGGTTCTGTAAATACAATCTAAAAGGGACATTTGAATGCAGCTTCATTATTAAAAAGCAAGCCGTAGATTCTGTAATGACTTCCTTATGTGAAGATTTAGAATTGAAATTTTTTCTAAGATGGAAAGAAAACTGACCTCATGAAAACAAATTATTATTGACAAAATATTCTTGTATATTATCTCTACAGATATAATGCTGCTGTACTTATTGATTTGTTAGAAAAAATGGTTCCTCAGTTCATATAGTACAATTTGTTGATTATATATGTTGTTGTAGAAAGCTTACCGAGAATTTAATCGAATTGGAAATGTAACACAGAGTCAAATATTTTTTTCTAAAATATTCCTTGTTGGGGGATCCTGCTTCTAAAGTTGCAGTCCACCATGTCAGGATAGCTCTAAGGAGCTTGGCACTATATGGTCGAGCACTGGTCTGGTGGGGGGCGGGGCTTCCTGCTCTCTGCCTGACTTTATCTGGGAAGTGCCTCCAAGCAGAGATGCCTGGCCTTATTTGGAACATGCATAGTTACCTGTAATAAACTGTCCCAAGCTTTTTTCTATATGATAATTAGGCATTGCCCTATAGCCAGATGATAGCACCCCCCTACCACATGTAAATAAAGCATTCTATAAGCACCTATCATGTAAAACTTTAGCTGCTGCCTCCACCCTATATTTTTCCTGGACCCCCACTGAATAAACAAGCTGTATCACTGGAACTGACTCCCGGAAGTTCTTTTCCGTCATGCTCACTGGCTGTCCTGACCCTGTTAGTTGCCTCTGCTCCCTTGTTCTCATGGGTCAGTGGCCAAAAGCCCATGAGGGGTAGAAGAGACCCATATCTGACACCCAACGTGGGGCTCTTGGAACGTGCAGAGTTTCTGAGTACCCCCTCTCTCCAAAAGGGTACTGGCAGCTTTGCCTGGCCATCCCACTCTTGAGGATCCACAGCCCTTCCTTTTTCCTCCTTTTACTTTCGGTCTGAGTCTTAGTGTGAGACCATTAAAGATGAAGGAGCAATTGAGGCTTTCTGATCAGGGCTACTCCCTGATGTTAGCTGGAGGCTCTTAGTCCTCTGAATGGACTCCAACTGCCCACTGGGTGTAAACAAAAACCTTCTATCTATACATCTTTCTAATGCAAAACCCAGTCACCCAAGGACCAGTTAAATGCTCTTAGAGCAGATGCTGGTTCTCTGAAACTTGCGGTCAGGCTTGCGCTATGGACTAGTGAGGAATCTCCTGAGGCCTTTGGGTCTCAGGAATGTTCCCCTAGGAATTGGCGCTTCACTTCCTTTTCTTTCTTGTACAACACCCCTAGAAACAAAGAATCCCCAAAGTTCTATCGCACAGGGATTTTCACACACATTGAATTGAACTCCTAAGAGAGCAAATAAACTTCCTTATCCATTTTTTTTATCTTGCCTCAGGGCATTCAGGCTCAGGCCAAACCAGTTAGGTGAGAATTTAAACTGGCCTGCCCCATAACAAAACAAACAATAACAAAAACAAGGGATTTAAAGCAGTGGGTGGCCGTGGAGCATTTAAAGAATTTAAGGTGGCTTGCCCCATGGACAAACTTGTTTTCCATAAACTTTTTCTTACAGGAGAGGCTCATCTGAGACCACCCTGCATGGAGGGCTTTCTCCCATAGTCCTCCGCATCCCCCTGGGCTTCCCCTTGGGGGGAAGTGCCTTCTTGCCACACTCATCCAGATGGCGGCTGGCTCGCACCTAGGCCATGTGGTGCATGGCACAGGTCATGGCCTTTTCTCCACTCTCTGGGGGCGCACAACACAGTAACGGCTGCAACAGCCCATGGGATGCTGCTGAGAAAACTAGGCGCCACAAGCCCACATATTTAAAATTGTCAGCCAGAAGCCAGAACCAGCCTTATCTAAAAGCTGCAGGACAGGCAGGCGCCGGTCAAGCTTCAAGGATCAAGCCGTAAACAAGTCTTACGGGCAGATTGACCACCCTCAGGGCCCGATACCAGGAAATCAGTGGTCTCATCTGTGTCCCTGAGGTCACCTCCCATTTAGCAATCCCACTTCCCCTTAGCCCCGGCCCTTACCCCATATTTCTGTATGCTTTTGAAATTACTCTGTGTGTTTTTGAATTAACCAATAACCGCGCTTCTGCTTCTGTACCCTGCTTCTGCTCTATAAAAGTGCCAAACCCCAGCCTGTAGGCGCGCAAGTCCTCCGAGGAGACT
>NW_008360051.1:986248-988425 GCF_000622305.1 Nannospalax galili | reverse complement strand
CCATGAGTGCTCAGGGGCCCACAGCCCACTTGTTAAAACTTAACAGAAACCAGGACCAGCCTTATCTAAAGGCTGCAAGGCAGGTAGGCGCCGGTCAAGCTTCACAGATCAAGCTGTAAACTGGCTTTACGGTCAGAACTCCTGACCACCCTGAGGGCCCGATACCAGGAAATCTTTAGAAAACGTCTGTGCTTCTGAGGTCACCTCCCATTTAGCAATCCTATTTCCCCTTAGCCCCGGACCTTACCCCATACCTCTGCATACCTTTGAAATTACTGGTAAAATTACTATGTGTGTTTGAAATTAACCAATAACCGCGTTTCTGCTTCTGTACCCTGCTTCTGCCTTATAAAAACCCCCTGAACTCAACCTGGGGTGCACAAGTCCTCCGAGGAGACTCTGTGCCCACAGGTACCTGTGTCCTGAATAAACCTCTTGCTGTTGCAACCCAAAGGCCGTGACTTGTCCTCCGTGGTTTCACTCTTACATTTGGAGGTCCCACCGAGATCGGCTGGTCAGAGGGAACCACCAGGACAACTCCAGCCCCTTTGGGGAGGTGAGTTGGCCGGCCAACCTCAATGTTGTGTCTGTCTCTCGTTTGTGTCTGTGTTTGTGTGAGTGTCTGTAAAATCTGAATTTGGAACTGAGATCTCGTCTGTATTTTGGAACAGTGCTAGAGCAAGACGACGGTCTTGGAGCTCTGCCTGTCGCCCTGGGGGACGCCCCAGGGACTGAGAGGTTCAGGAAAAGGGACGTGGAATCCCCTTTTTCTCCGTGAATCTCATCTGGGCAAGGGACGTGGAATCCCCTTGTCAGACGTCTGGGCAAGGGACGTGGAATCCCCTTGTCGGACGTCTGGACAAGGGACGTGGAATCCCCTTGTCGGCAAGGGACGTGGAATCCCCTTGTCACCTGACCGAGCTGCACATCGGAGTAAATTGTTTTTCTGTGTGTATTCTGTGTATTTGTGTTGGTCGCGACCGCATCCCAATGGTCTGGGGTGCCCGGTATTTTGGAGCTCAATATACATCTGAAGGATACGTATCCCTGAGACGCGGAGCACCAACCCCGCTGTCTGATTTTATACTTTCACTTTTTCTCCAGAGTCGCGCTAAGCTATACCTTGCCGCCGGCTGTCTGTTTTTATTGTCTCTGCTGTTTGTTTGTCTCTTTATAATTCTAGAAAGTCCTAAAATGGGACAACAACTAACTACCCCTTTGAGTCTGACCTTAGATCACTGGAAAGAAGTCAAGAGCCGAGCCCACAACCAATCAGTGGAAATCAAGAAGAATCGATGGATAACCTTTTGTTCCTCCGAGTGGCCCACGTTTAATGTCGGTTGGCCTCGGGATGGGACTTTTTGATTCTGATGTTAGTTTGCAGGTTAAAGCTCAGATCTTCTCTCCTGGATCAATGGGACATCCAGACCAGGTGGCCTATATAGTCACTTGGGAAAACCTCTCCCTTGAACCTCCATCTTGGGTGACACCCTTTCTCAATCCTGCACGAAGAACTCCTCTCACTCCTCTCCCTTCTGCCCCTCCCTCGGACCCTTCGACCACCTCCTTGTATCCTGTAGTAGTAAAGCAAAAGCCCGTTTTACCCCCTGATGAGAGTGTTCCTGCTGATTTGCTGAATGAGAATCCCCCTCCCTATCACCCCCCTCCGCAGGCTGCTGCAGCAGTTCCAGATGATGTCCAAGCAGAGGGACCGGAGGTCGCTCCCTCTCCCATTGCGGGTCGACTCAGAGAGAGGAGAGGACAGGGAGATTCCTCACACATTCTGCCCCTCCGACTTGCGGGAGGGGAAGGAAACCAATATCAGTATTGGCCCTTCTCTGCCTCAGATCTATATAACTGGAAAACTCATAACCCGTCCTTCTCCCAAGACCCTGTGGCCCTAACTAACCTCCTAGAGTCTATTCTTCTAACCCACCAGCCCACCTGGGATGATTGCCAGCAGCTTCTCCAAGTTCTCCTCACGACAGAAGAAAAACAGAGGGTTATTCTGGAAGCCCGCAAGCAGGTTCCTGGGGCGGATGGGAGACCTACCCAGCTGCCCAACGAGATAGAAGCTGCCTTTCCCTTGACCAGACCAGATTGGGACTTCAACACACCTGAAGGTAGGGGACACCTACGCCTTTATCGCCAGTTGCTCACAGCGGGCCTCCGAGCAG
>NW_008360051.1:973767-982468 GCF_000622305.1 Nannospalax galili | reverse complement strand
AATTCAGAAAAAAATTATTACATCAGCAGTACAAAATGGCAGAGGATGTTTGGTATCGACGACAGATATGGGGGTGGTAGATCAACAGATATATTTTGACACAGAAATTCCTTCTCAGTTCTTCTGTAATACTGTTCCTACATCTTCTGTGGTTAACATTAGGCTGTACATTCTGTTCTAGGCCCAGAAATAATACTGGCATAAGCTAAAACTTATTTTCTCTCCCACGGAAGAGTTGGCAGGACCCAGCAAGGGTTAGCTCAGCAGACTTCAGTATTTGTGAGCTGAGTTCCTTGCTGGTTCTGTAACTGAATGTGTTACTCCCTTCTGGGGCATCTGGGGTCGTTCCTCAGCTTGAGGAAGGCATGGGAAAAAGGAGAGGAGGTCATGATCCCTTTTTGCACACACAAAATTTCCAATCACCACATTCCACTGGTCATAGCCCTCAGTCACATCATCCCTAGAAGAGCACTGAAATTTCGACCATAGAGTCTCTGACAGCAGGCCTTTATCAAAGCTACCTCAATTAGGATTCTCTAGGTGCAATTATCTGTCCCCCCAGCTCTTTGCCCCCTTTTCCTCTTTTCCCTCCTATCACTTCTTAACCTCCTAAAGGCCAGGAGAGCAGAAAGCAATCTGTTTATTTATAGACTTGTAAGGAATATCAAAGTCATTCTCAAAACAGTATTATGGGCTAAGAAAGATGTGGGTCCACATAGAGCCACATGTGACTCCACAGCTACTGCTGACCAGCTGGAGACCTTGTGGAAGTTGTACTTCCTGCCTCTGTTTCCTGGTTGACAAGGGGGTAACAATGGAGGTTCCTTCCTGAGTTCCTTGTATTAAATGAGCTAACATGTTTGATGCTGTCAGGGAGCAAGCACTACACACTAGAAATCAGCTATGAAGACACCATTTCTATTCAGTGTTTCTAATTTTCTTTTTCTCTTTCACTCCTTAGGGACATAGAGCTCTCCCTCTCTCTCTCTCTCTCTCCCCCCTCCCTCCGTTCCTTCCTTCTTTCCTTCCTTCCTTCCGTCCTTTTTTTGTGGTGCCAGGAATCATTCATATGCAGGGCCTTTTACTTGCCAGACAAGCTCTCTGCCACTGAGCCATATCACCAGCCCCTCCATTTTCTTTGTTGAAAAATATTTTATTATTTTTGTTTTATGTGTATGAAGTATACTGCCTGCATGTATGTAAGTGTACTCATGTTGTGCAATGCCCATGGAGGTCAGAAGAAGGCATTAGATTCCCCAGAAATTGGAGTTATAGATGGTTGTTAGCCACCCTGGGGATGTTGGGAATCAAACCTGGTCCTCTGCAAGAGCAGCCAGTGCTCTTAACTGCTGAGCCATCTCTCCAGCCCTGTCCTTCTCCATTTTCTTTAAAAAAAAACTTTTGATTTCAGTTTTTATACTTGCTAATGTATTAAAGCATGAAAAGAAAATTAGTTAATAAGGATCAAATTATTTCTTTATAAATCCCTTGGCGGGGGAGTCATGTATGATTAAAATGTAAGAAAATAATTTATTCTATCCTGTCATTTCCCAGCATCTCCATAATTAAGATATTCTCTATCCCTTCCATGGCTGAATCTTTTTTTTTTCTTTATGTATATAAATGTATTACCTGCATGTAAGTACCATGCAGTACACTCAGAGGTCAGAAGAGGGTATCAGATCCCCTGGAGCTGGAGTTATAGATGATTGTTAGTCACCATGTGGGTTCTGGGAATAGAACTCAGGTCCTCTGCAAGAACACCCAGTGCTCTTAACTGAACTATCTCAGCTCAACTAACCTTGCCTAAGTTATTACAGTTTGCCCAAAGCAGCAATTTCAGGAGAAGTGCCTTTTACCCTACTTATGAAAGATACCTAGAAGGGAGAAGCAACTTGAATTCCAAGAAAGGGCCTGACCACATGCCACAGGGCATTGTAATCTAGGCCACTTATCTAAACCTGCTTCGCTTACCCAAGCCTGTGTCCGCACAATGACCAAAGTTGATTGGTAAATTCAAAGTTTGCTATGTTCAAATTTTGCTGTGTTGTATAAACCTGATTGGCCCACTTGTTCTGCTTTCTGTATTCTTATAAATATTCTGGCCAACTGGTGTTCGAGGCTGCTTCTATTCCTGACATAGCATGGTCGCCGGCCGTGATAAAACTTTACCTTTCAATTAAGTGGTGTTGGTGATTTTTATTTGGAATCTAGCGCATAACATTTGGAGGTCCCACTGAGATTCGGAGGACTTCTGGGCCCAACAGTTTCGGGAAATTCCCTTGAGAAGGGACCTGCCAGGCACTATTCTGAGGACTCCCCTGGAGGGGATCTGCATTAGCCTAGGCTGCCAGGTAGTATCGGCAAATTCCCTGAGAGGGGACTTGCATCAGTCCCGGCTGCTTCTGGTTCCCCAGCCAGCCCTTCGATTTCTCCCCGAACACACTAGCAAGGTAAGAGCGCGCTCTTACTTTCGTTTTTGGTTTCCCTTCTGATTTTGGCTAGCCAATGACCTGTCGGCATCTGGTTCTGGGTGCTGATCAGACACACTAGGTGGGATGCTGGACACAGCAAAACTCCCCTTAGTCTGGTTCCAGAGAGGACACTCCTGGACCCGCCTGGCAGCTAAGTCTAAAGCCGGGTCATTTTTCTGGAACTTGGACTTAGTGGCAATCTGGTTGATGTTATTTGTCTGTGCTTGTCTTAGTCTGTGTTTTGGTCTTGAATCTGTGTTCATCATGGGTCAGAGTGTGTCTAAGAGTGCTACCCCGCTGGAATGTACAGGAATTAAGGGGACAACTAAACTTCAACATGATTGTGAGGTGCTGGCCCCATTTAAGGTAAAACAGGAATCAGGAATCAGGCAGAAAACCAGGCCACAACCAAACCTTGACATGATTCCAAGGTCCTGGCCCCATTTTAGGCAGAACAGGAATTTAGTGGGAATAACTAGGGAACAACTGTCTTAAGCTCTGAGTGAGTGTGTATGAATGTGAGAGTGAAAGTGAAGGTTCCACAGCTCTGCGAGGCCACGGAATCTGAGTGGGCCTCACCCTGCACTTCTGCTGAGGTCATATAACCTAAACGGGCACTCACCTTCAGGTGACCGAGCATGGGGATTATACGTGTGGCCCTAAGGTAAGACCTCTTAAGTCACTGAGAGGTGGCTGGCCAGGAAGGCATCTGAATGAGGGAGACTAACACTCACCACCCCCTCCTATGCACACATTACACACAACTTAGGCACATATAAAATTTCAGATGGGTTCCCCCCAGTCCAGGTGTCATGCCCAGGCTGTCCTCCAGGTGATGCTGGACAACTTTAAACTAGGCTATGTAGAAAATTATGGCATTAAGATAAAACTCTAAATAAAAACTTTCTGTGAAGTCCAGTGACTTGAAATCTGGCCATGCTGGACAAGAATCCCTGAGTCTGGATGGAGGCTACCTGAACCCTAAAACCTAGCCTCATACTTACCAGAAGAGGAGGGAGACCGTCCCCATAGCTATGAGGAGATTATGGAGGATGTGTTCTCCGATCCACCTTTAAAGGATGAGTGCTTTACATGCAAAGGACCATCCTAATCAAACTCCTTGATTTTTGTGTTTTGGGTGCACTGAGTTTGTACGGAATTATGTCATGTGTATCTATGATAATCGTTTTCCATGTGTTTGGGATTTCATGTAATTTTGTCATGTATAAGTTTTCTCATATGTTGAGATCTCAAGTAATTCTGTCATATGTGTCTATGATCATTGTCTTCATGTTTCCATCAAAATGAACTGGCCACTTCAGTTATTATTTTCACTCATTTATTGTACACAAGATTATCAGTTTTATTTTGATTTATTTTGGCATGCCTAATTAAAATACATGTGCAAATTTATAAAAAAGGATAAAAAAAAAGGATATTTGGATAGTACATTCAAAGGCCTTATAGTTTGGGTACCCTAAATACCTTCAAATTTGTTGGATAATGTCTCTAGGTCTATTAAATGTTTCACAAAACTTTTAAGTGCTAGTTGTTTATACAAAACAGTATCTGAAGCCAGGTGTGGTGATGCATGCCTTGAATCCCAGTGCTCAGGAGACAGACACAGGCAGATCTCTGAGTTCAAGGCTAGCGTGGTCTGCATAGTGAGTTCCAGGGCAGCTGGGGCTACAGGGAGACTCTGTCTCAAAGACCAAAATCAGTATCTGAGCTAGTTGTTTAAGGACTTTATTTGGTACATATCTTTTGGTTTGAGTTTGTTTTCATAGTGTTTGTTTTAAGATATCTCTGGTTTGCTCTCTTTGAATGTATCTTGGTTTTGACATTCTCGGTCTGGTTTGTGTTGCTGTCAGACCTCTAAAGGCCTGAAAATGGTTTGAGAAATTGAAGTCCAGTTGGTTATAAGTTTAATATGTTAACTCATCTTCAGAACTAGACATGAATTCTGGGACTGGTCTTCCTGCCTGGTCCTTTTGGGCTTGTCCTTTGTCCTCTGTTTCCTGCAGCACAGCTCTGTATGCAGGCAGATACAGCCTGTTTGGGGGAGTGGTGCTTTTCATCCCTGGAAACTCTGCTGGTTTAGATATGGCTCCGTACTTTTCTCCCTTGGAGTAACGCTTCCCTTTAGCTCTCATGTTTAAGTCTGCATTGTACTTTTATATTAGATAGCCCTAAAACTCCTACCAGTAATGGAAACCAGGAATCTTAGTTTGGCTTGAATGGAGGTCTCTGATACCTGGAAGAGCTCTGCCAGGCTCCTGGAGAAGGCCACATGGGAATGGTGCTTTTGTTTCCCTGGCTAGAGGACACCTGAGTTAGATGCAGTAGCACATGGCTTCTTCTGAGATATCTTGTAAGAACTGATCCCCAAGATGGCCTGAACCAGTCTCTTGCCTCCAGAACAGCCTGAGACTAAGAACCCTCTGGGGACCCTTTTTCTCCCGGTTTCTTATTGGCACCCCAGATGGGACCCCCCAAAATTCTAATAACTTATTTATTTGATGGTCATGCAGAGATTTTTCAAGTGCACACTGAATTTGGTTCTTAAGGGAGCAGGTGAACTTCCTTATCCATTTTGCTATCTTGCCTCAGGGCATTCTGGCTTAGGTTGAAATAACTGGATGGTTTTGATGGAGCATTTAAAGAATTTAAGACAGCTTGTCCCATAGACAAACAGAAAAAAAAAAAAAGATTTTAAAAGCCATTTTTTCCATATACTTTTTCTCAGGCAGAGGGGCTTGAAATTTTTATCTTAGGCCCTATTGGGTACCAAACAAGCTGTGCTCAGCCCATGTGGTCCTGAAGCAGCTGCTTTCCTAACTAGATCTAAACATTTTAAATTTTACTGTGCATAAAAAGTCACAGGTTTGCCCAGGCAAGACATATGCTTTCAGAGCAACAACCCACTGATTTATGTGCTGGACATAGCATGCGGTTTCTTCTGCTGCCTTCACAAGTGTCATAGCTCGTGTCAGGAAATGAAAAGATCCAGAAAACTTTGTTTGGCATTACAGCTACTAGGGTTGGTGAGAGACAAATTGCTTTGCTTTGCTTTTCTATTTGGGGCCCATATATATATTTATATCTAAAGGTACTTTCAAGTCTAACAACTGGGGTGCTTTGTAAAAGTAAGAATGGTTGCTATCTACATTTAATCTGTGAGACATATAAATCTCTGGTCACCATCATGGCTGCTGACCTCAGAGGGAGGCAAACACATGGCCTGGTATCCATCTTGGTTGATGACATCATCATTATGGGTACAGTCATATGGCTTGGTTGCTATCTTGGACAGTGACTTTTCAAAATGACAGTGACCTGTGAGACCTTGCTGTCATCTTAATCCAACCACATGGCATGATTCAAAATGCCAATACCCAAAAACTTACTGGCCAATTTCTTTTTTGTTTTCAATACTTGATGGGATCATATAAAAGCAACACATTTTGATTTCAGACTAAGGAAGTAATGCCAGATCTCCACAACAGGAGTCCAGATTTTTCCCTGTTTCTAAAGGGGATTACTTTAAACATTAATTTCTTGTATGGTATATTTACTGGTTTTTAAAGATGACTTTTAAGTTTATGTTTGTCTTGTAAAAATTACCATGTACTTTATGCATACTCTCAACAACCTGTAGACTTCTCTGAGAATTAGCTCATAACTGTTGGCAACAGTGTGTCTTCTTAGAAGCTGGGCAGTGAGATGATTTTGGGTTTGTTTCCTTTGCAGCCTTTCTCCCTTCTTTCTCATAGAAAACAAAGGACCGCCCTGAGCCAGAGCTGTGCTGTCACAGACCACCAGCCCTGCTCCTGACCCATGCTGGCTCCTGACCCTGTGTTAATTGAGTCATACTCAAGAAAACAGTTTTCTTATACTCTATGCTTTTGGTATTGTCAATCTTAACTGGTCTTTAATAATAAATTGATTCTGTATTGCCTTATTAAGACTAAATACTTCTCACCATCCCATTCTTAATAGATTGATTTCATGCAATTGTCTTTAATTAAAACTGTTTAAGTATTAGCTTGTTTTAATCATACTGTAACTTCTGGCTATGGTTAGCTTTGGGTGCAAATGGAATATATAATTATGTTTTCCATCACTTGTTGAGTTTAAAAATAGTCAGAAACATTTACTGTCTTAAAATGTAAAAGCTATTTAAGTCCTTATGTCTAGCATCAATGTGTATGCCTTTGTTCAGCACAGCCATTTTGAGATGAGAGTCTCATATATATGTATGTATATGTGTGCATGTATGTATATGGATGTATATATAAAGTACTGCTGGCTTTTAAGAGTTTCTTTTATATACATCTGATCAGAATTTCATCAAGGTAATCGGTCTTGGTTTTGAAACTGGTTTGTTGTGACATTGTATCTAACCACAGTATTTATTAAATGAGACTGTTGTGAATGTGTAGACTTATGTTTAATACTAATGGAACAATTATTAAATAATAATTTACTAGATATCAAATTGACTTGTAAGTTCTCTTGTAAACTAAAATTGTTAAATTACAACATGGTTCCTATTAAAATATAAATTGACTTTTAAGGAATGATTGCTTCTACTCCAGGGTGCAATTTATCTCTATGTTTAGATATGTTTTATATAGAATAAACATTTTCCAAGTCTATGTAAAACATCTAAACCTTTAAAGGAGACTTAGTTGTTTAAAACCTGCTTCAAGGCTTACAAGGGCATCTCAAAGTTTATACAATATAATAATATATTTAAGATAATTGTTCATCTCTATATATGTGGGGTAAAATATTAATTGCTTGGTAAATTTATTTATAGATTTGTTTATAATTTGTTATTAAAAGGTTTTATTAACGTCTGAACAGGGTTATAGCACAGTTTTCCTGAATTGATTATGCCAGAGGTTGTAAACATCAATTCAATAATGTTTAACTATGTACCAATTGCTTCTTTCCACCTAAAGCAGATTTTTGTAGGCCACTCTCTAAACTACATAAGGTAAAAAAGATTTTTAACTGTCTTGTATTTTCTATAAGCACAGGGTGTACACGGGTAATATTAACTTATTACATTATCTTATATGTATAATTTAGATTCCATGTTCTTTTAATAAGATAATGCTACACATTACTTTTTTCTGAGTCAAACAACTACCATCTTCATGACTTCAGCTGTGTCCACTAACAAAAGATCATCACAATTGGATTTGTTCACTTGAGTATCATATTCTTTAATTAAAGGAGAAGGGGTAATCAGGGTCATTGGACCCTCACCTGAGTATCCAGATGCTCTTCCCATCCAACTGTACATAATTTGGCCCTAATCACATGGTCTCCTGGGTTTGGGAAGGACTAAAGTATATTATCTGGGGAAGGCTAGGAAGAAAAGGCTTGGTCCATGCTGGGTTAAGGTTTTCCAGTGTAAATACTCTCAGGATGTCACTCATACACCTCAGGAACCCCTCAGTCGTCTCTGTAAGTAAGCTCAGTAAATTCACCATTTCCCCAGGAAAACTTTAATATAATCAAATATTGGTTTGATACTAAAACCTTAAAAGGGGAAAAATATTGCTTAGTATCCCCAGAAAAAAATTCTCACAACAGATGGAAAATTTATTTGTTAATGATATTATGTCTTGCAGGGACATGGCGTCCTGACCTCTGCCTCCCCCTTATAAGAGCTTGGGTATCTGTGGTATTTCCTGGAATTGTTTATCACAAGGACTTTCTCCTGATTCTGAGAAAAGTACACCCTGACCCAAAACTAGCCTTACAGTCAGGTGATCAGGGAATGCCCAATTATCATGTGTCCTGACTCCACCTCCTTTACTGAAAAGGTATTTAAACCCTTGTCTCAAGCAATAAAGAGAGTCCTTCCTCCCACTCCATGATGGTGTGATTGTTTGTTCAATCCTGACGCCCTCTGCCCAGAATACTTGGAGCTTGACGTGCTGGCGCAGCAATGTCTCATGATTATTAAGAAAGAAAATGGTACGGTAAAAGATGTTAGAAGGATATAGGAGTGGAGGTATTTTGTTAAAAATGAGAAAGCCTAAGGAAATGTCAGAGGTCTATGTAGGTTTGTTATGATTTATCAAGCATGAGAAAAAGATCTTAACATTTCTAAGGTCATAGCTTAATCAACTAGTTTAAGGATGTCTCATCAAGGTTTATTTAAAAATGTTTGGGTTTTGCCCAAGCTTTGTCTATATGGCACATGGTAA
>NW_008360051.1:966398-973518 GCF_000622305.1 Nannospalax galili | reverse complement strand
AGAGGAGGGTCAACACAGAGGAAACATTTCCTCCATGCTTCCAAGAGAAGCGCAGGTCAAGCAGGACCTCTTGACTTATTTTCACATAGATGGAACTGGTTAAAGAAAAGCCTGAGGAGCCAGGGGCTCCCCACCAAGCCCATGTGACCCTTGAGGAACAGATCCTCATATGACCTTAAAAGTAAAAATAAATTGGTTTATTTGGGCCAACTGTATGGCCTTAAACACCCAAAAGGAAAGTATAACCAAAGATTAAAGTCATCAGTATATTTCTTTAAGAGCTCAAAGGATTACAAATCCCAGACATTAGACTTAAGTTCTTTTAAGATGTTATTTAGACAATTATTTCTCATTGGTAATTTTGTTCTTAATAGGACAGTGCTACTCAGGTTTAGGAATTTAAATCTTTGTCTACAATACTGTAGTGCCCACCTGCAGCTGAGGGAAACAACTCCCTATTGTTCTAAAATGATGGCTAAATTTGTTTTTTCTCCCTGTTTAGAGGCCATTTAAGAGGGAGCTGATTCTAGCCATTCCAACAGTTATCAAAATGCCTGACAACAAATCCTGAGTTCATCAATCATCAGTCCAGCCTTGGCAGGCAAAAGGAAAATGAGGAACCTGTTAGGTGGATGCCTTTGGAAGCCCTCATCAGAAAATTCCAGTGGACTTTAATTTGGACATTTTCTGGTTCCCTGCCTAGAAACTATAATACTAACTACTCTCACCTTTACCTTTCTTTCACATCTCCCAGGCACCAAACACCTTCTTTTTCTCCCTATAGTTAAGTGTTATTCAATTTGGGAGTCTTTTAGATAGACCCACTGAAGGGGATACCCTAGTTGCCTCACCCTGCATCCCTGTTCAGCATGGAAGAAGCCAGAGTGGTCTGCGTCCCAATTCCCTATTGGCAATTTGGGTAAGCCTCTTCAGAGGGTGGTATTGATAAAAATAGGAGATAGACATTTGCTGGGGGTTCGAACTAGCGACACCCGGGCAGTGATGATTGGGGATGAGTAAGCATGCCATTCGCCAGCCCACGCCGCCCCTAATACCGGGAACACTCAGGCGCCAACAGGGAGCCTAGTCAAGCAGGGACTTATTTATTGCAGGTGTTACAGAGCTTATAAAGGCACCTGGAAATCCCCCACCCCCGACTTGAGGGTGTATCTTAAGGATGGTCACACATTGATCACACACTCCTCAGCAGTGCAGAAGTATTCTTCAGACTTTCAAAGCAAGTCAGGACACACCCCAGTAACTTCCTCTGGTACTTCTGCAAGGTGGGGCCTTTAGGTCCCCACAGAAATTGGCTAAGCAGCTAGGGTATAAAGACCCCAAAGAAAAGTAGTCAGTTTCTTTCTTGGCTAATAAGTCAAAATGTCCTTGGGCCTTTTAGCAAAGTACTCTATCCCAAAGGCCAAAAACGTTAAAAGTATTTGGTGTCTCTTATCCCAAAAAGATTTTGGGGTTACCTCTTCAGAGGGGCGAATGTTACAATATCAACAGCCCCCTGATTATGCTGTGTGTTATTTTGATGCTTGCTCCCTGTTTCATACAGTTTCTTCACCAACAAATTACTACCATTGCAAAAATTTCTACCAATCAGGTCATGGTCAATATCAGACTTTGGATTCTCCCAAGACAGATGAGTTGGCTCTTAAAGCTTGTGATGACCTTCTCTATTATAAAACAAAACACGGGGAAATGTTGGGGGACCCTGCTGCTAAGGTTGCAGTCCACCATATCCGGTGAGCTCTAAGGAGCTTGGCACTATATGGAGGACTCCCTTTCTCAGCAGGGGCTTCCTGCTCTCTGCCTGACCTTATCTGGAAAGTGCCTCCAAGCAGATATGCCTGGCCGTATTTGGAACATGACCTTGGGCATAGTTACCTGCAATAGCCCCCAGCTTTTTTCTATATGATAATTAGGCATTGCCCTATAGTCAGATGATAGGATCCCCCTACCACATGTAAACAAAGCATACTATGAGCACCTATCATGTAAAACTTTGGCTGCTGCCTCCACCCTATATTTTTCCCTGACCCCCACTGAATAAATGAGCTGTATCAGTGAAACTGATTCCCAGAAGGTCTTTTCCAGCTGTGCTCACTGGCCGTCGTGACCCTGTTCATCACTTCTGCTCCCTTTGTTTTCATGGGTCAGTGGCCAACCACCCACGAGGGGAGGGAGAGACCCACAATTCCTGTAAAGGTTTTTAAATTTTTTTAAAATTTTGATCTTTTTGAGACAGGGTCTCCCTTTAGCCCCAGCTGACCTGGAACTCATTAAGTACACCAGACTGGCCTCCATCTCAGGGAAATCCTGCCTCTGCCTCCTGAGTGCTTGGATTAAAGGCATGCACCACCACACCTGGCCCTTTAAAGTTTCTTGTAGTTTTTGTTGTTGTTCTAGTTTCTTCCTTTGTTTATTTGTTTGTTTTGAGACAGGGTCTCTTTTGGTCACCCTGACTGGCCTCAAGGAGATCTGCCTTGCCCCACCTAGGAGTACTGGGATTAAAACACACTTGACTTCACTCCTGGCTTCCTTTACAGTTTTTTAAAACTAATTTCAGTATAGCACTTGATATAGAAGAAATTACTTTGTTATATAGAATGGTAACATTTGGAAAATGAATTTATTTTGAATTCATGAAATGAGAACAAATATAAGGATAAAACCAGACATGATAATAGTATCAAAACTATAGCTATTTTGTTCTGTGTTAATTGGAAATGATATCCTTTCATTAAAATGGAATCCTGGTTAAAAAAAAAACCTCTATTTCAACAAAATATTTAAAAATATGTAAGTGCTGTATCATATAACTGCTGTATCATAAAACAAATGGAAATTTCAAGGAAGGAAAATATTGAACTCACAAAGTTTACAACTACACAGATTTCTTAGAAAGAACCACTATAAACTTACCAGATGAAACTCCTTGGAAAAACTGGATGTGGTGGAAATGAATTCACTTTATTAAGTAAGATCAGTCCATCCACAATTCAAAAGGAACTCTCACCGAACTGTGTGTTCTGCCAGCTAAGAATGAAAGCCACTCTTTTAAGGCTCTCTTCAACCTTTATGCTATCAGTAATGATTTCATTCCACTTGGCCAGTTTCCAGAGGAGTTGGGATTGATTGAGTGCCCATCAGGAAATTGTCATATGGACTAAGAAATCAATATAATTTCATACAGTAAATATTAAGAGACATATGATGAGAAGCAATTTACCACCTCATTCCTGACAGTAGGAAAAAGTATGTTGGTAAATTTCTAATGAAGTCATTTTTATAGTCATAATGAGGTTGCATAATATGCTGAGTTTCTAAACATCTACTAGGCCAAACTATCCTGTGATGCTGTTCATAAGTTAATCGATGGGAATTAAAATGTCTTGTGTACTTTAGGGCTCATCATATGTACATTAGGCCCTCTCACCTTTAATGGATGTTTCTACCAACAGATGCCTGCTTGTAAGGAGTTATCGTGTGCAGTGTAATCATTTACAGACAAGCTCCCTCTTGGCCTAAGAAGCCATGGTGGTTTGTAAAATACCGTTTGCAGGAAGATTTTGAAGCACTGTGAAACAGTCCTCTCCTCTTTAGAAATTACTGCACCCTGCCTTATTCTATAATCTTGTACTGCAGGGTGGGTCCTCTTACACCCATATAACCCTCATTAAAAACCCAAAGTCTGCACTCCTCCATTATGTAGTTAGCTCCTGGCCTATCAGAATTTCGGTCACTTTAGTTCTCCCTCCATTCTCACATAGCCATTCTCCCAGCACACGGATGACCATACCATCTAACACTTCATCAAGGTTGACCTTTTCCAGCAGGGTTTTAAGCACTTAAGGTAATCTGTTTAGTCTTAAGTAACATTATAAAGTATAACTTTGTGATATGGCACCTTCTTGATATAGCTATGGCATGTTGAACTTTAGGCTGACTCTGTCTCTGAAATTATCAGGCAGTTGGCCTAGGGTATGATATGGGAACACACACCAGCAGGACCCAGTTATCTTGGGAACAGGTCAGCATGTTCTGGAGTGCACATGCTAACTGCAGATTTATTGCTTTTGTAGGTTATGCTTGGCTTGCTTCTGCAAAATAATGGTTGCTTAATAGAATAGAAATTGTTAAGGGGCTTTGCACCTGTAAGTTTGGGAACTTAAACTTTCCACCCCTGGTTATGGTTTCTCTGTATAAAAGCTTACCTTAGAGATGGCTGGAGGCTACACACATGGGTCCCAACACCCTTGTGTAGTGGCTGGCAAGCAAAGACTTTTTCATTTGGCAAAACTGTATGAGTGGTCTTCTCTGGTGAAGCACCCCACAATATTATTTCCATTTAGCAGATGAGAAAATAAAGTGCAAGAACTTTAATGATTTGAATTTGAAGCCTAGCAGTTTGGATCAGAAGTGAAACGATATTGCTCATCCAACAAACTGAATAAACCCAAAGTTAAACCAGTCTGTGTCAGAAGGTACATCATTTGTTCCTCTCCCAGGTAAGCATGACGGAGTCCAGCCTGGTCTACATAGCAAATTCCAGGCCAGCTGGGGCTGCAGGGAAACCCTGTCTTTGTTCTGTGTTACAAAACAAAACCAAACTCCTGAGATAAAATGAGGCCTGGTTTTTCTGGTTGTTGAAGAAAAAATAGGTGAATCTGAAGAATTCTGAAAGAGTATAGAATATAAAAGGAGAGAATGAGACGTTAGTTACCCTTTCTGCACTGATAAAGTAACCACCTTGAAATCAGTGTTTCCTCATCTTTCCAGAACGTCATCCTTTGTTGTTCAGGGTGGCGCACGCCTTTGATCCCAGCACTCAGGAGGCAGAGGTAGGTGCATTTCTGTGAGTTCAAGGCCAGCTGGGGCTACAGGGAGACCCTGTCTCAAAAAAAGAAAACAAAAAAAAACATCATCCTTGTAAGGAGCCTTTCTAGACATATCCCTGTCTAATTTTCTCATGATCCCTCCTCATGAAATTGAATAATTTTTTTGTCAAGTTTTAGAGTGCCACAACAAACTTAAGATGATGAGGTTGTATCTGAGATTTCTCCTCCCTTCAGTCCACTCTTAAGGGTCATAGTACCCTTTAAATAGGGTCTCAGTGACTCCTGCATGTCTCTGTTCCTAGAGTGGGGGGTCTTCCTTTGCAGGCACAGTACAAACCCATTATATCAACTTCAGATTTGTAGCATGCTTTTCTTGGCCCCAGTGTATACCACCAGCACACCTTTTCATCCACATAACTGTTATTACAACAATATCTAGTCAAGATTAGTATAAAATGTCCTAACACTATTAAATTGCTCTGTAGCAGTGAACCACTTACATCATATATATTTGTATATATTTAATATCAATTTTTTTCTACTTCATAATGCCCATCTATTAATTAGCCATTTAATGAGCGTATTTTATGTTAGACACTGGGGCAATGCTAGAGAAGTACAATTTCTACCCTCATAAGGTTTTGATTCAAATTCAGCTTCCCTTTATCTCTTACAGATTTTAACTATCTCTGGTGTCAAGGTTACCACAAAATTTAGCCTGCCAAAATTTGTGTGGCTGGACTAGTCTTCTGAATCCTAAGCCAAAGTTACTATCCTGCAGCAAAATGTTAAGTTACTTGTTTTATGCACCAGAAGGCAGGAAAGCAGGGCTTGCTTCCCGTGGTTGGACAGTAGGGTGCAGAGCCCAAGAGCAAGCAAGGATGGTGTATACATAAAGATGTAACCCAGGCCAGAGTTAATTCTGTTCCTTGTCTCAGCCTGTGGTCACCTCTACTGCGTTAGCCACAGGTAGCTCTCTGCACAGGTTTACACTAACTCTGTTATGGTCTTAGAAAATAGCCGTATGGAAATGGCGGCTTGGTGGGGAGAGCACTGGGAATTTTGGGTGGCAGAACTTCCCATGAGGTGCCCAAGCTGCTGTAAATAAGCCTAGTAAACTCATTTATTTTTCCTAGCTGGACTTGTCACGTCTTTCTTGTATCTCTCCGCACCTTCTTCATGTGGGGTGAATAGATGATTCTTTTTCATGGCTCCTCAGTAAAGTCGTGCAGCTCTTTGGAAATGTGTAGTCGAGACATTTTCTTTATGGACTTTAGATGATTAGACCAGGAGAGAACCCCACGCATTCACTGACGAAATATGATAGAGTGAAAAGTCAGCCTATTTAGAACCCAACTTACTTTAGGCTGTTTTCTATTTATGAAGCCTTGGAAAGTTATTTCATCCCTGATAGCCTTCCCCTACTCTTTACAACCAATGACAGCCACTTTACAGAATGGGGGCAGATTGCTCCTGCTGCAGTATATTCAGCTACTGAAGAGTTGGCGTATCATGGAGAGGAACAGTTAAATTTTAAATAGCCCATGCGAAAACTAAAAAGATTTAAGAAGCCTTTCCTACAGTTACATAGAAATGCGAAATGCCGCCAACGAACCCCCCCAAGGTTCTCCAACTCTTTGACGTATGTCAACAATGATGCAACTAAATGTTAACCTCCTGACTAATTGTCAACATTATTTGTGGATGGTAAGTTGTATCCGAGTATTCCCGGACATTAGTGCAACATCCAAAACCAGGCACAGCGGTCAGATCTGTGTCCCGGGAGGTAGTTTCAGGAAATCCAGCTGTAGCCGGCAGGCCCGTGCGTGCCCCTCCTCTACTCGAGGTCCCGGACCCCCGCCAGCCTCGCGCTGACCCCGCGTCCTCCGCTCCACCCGGTTCCCCGCAGGCCGCCCGTAGTGCAGGGAGCCAGCTGGCCCTACAGGTCCTCGGCTCAGTCCCCATCCGACCGCATTACCGGAAGTGCCGCCCACGGCCCTCAGGACAGCCCTCGACTCGCGGGGGAGTGTGCGAACGCCGGAAGTGAGACAACCCGGAAGCGGCTTGCCGGGCCGAGATTCGGGGCGCGCGTTTGGAACTTCAAGTGGCAGCGTGAAAGCTACGGAGTCGGTGCCACTCTGCTCGGGTGTGTTAGTGACCGCAGATTCGTCACTGACCGCTTTTGGCTCTCTCACTGACCGCTTTTGGCTCTCTGCGCATCGCGATTGGTGCAGCCGCAGGGTGATCTCCCCAGCATCCCCCTAGCACCTCCC
>NW_008360051.1:923018-966256 GCF_000622305.1 Nannospalax galili | reverse complement strand
CCCCCAGCATCCCCCCAGCAACCCCTCAGCAACTCCCCTCCCCCGTAAGCATCCCCCCCACCCCCAGCAGAGTGGCGGAGCCAGGAGCCGTGGCGCATCTACACACCTGGAACTCTGGCCCAGTCTTGCAACCAGAACTGAACTTGGAACCGCACTTTGTGCTTTGGCTATTAGGACTCGGTTCGCTGGAATTAAGAAAAAAACGCCTCTTCTCAACCCTTTTCTTGGAGAATTTAAACAAAAAAAGATGTCTGTTTTTCCCAAGATATCTTTGAGACCTGAGGTTGAAAACTACCTTAAAGAGAGCTTTGTGAATAAGGAGGTAGGTCACATAAATATATTAGATATTTGCAGTAATTCAAATACCACTTTGGGGAAGTAGAAATAAATCTAAAGAGAAGTCTTACAGCCATAGGTTTTGTCACTGATCTATCTGAATATTTAAAAAACTAGGCTCTGCTACCTACTAGAGGAGAGATGAATGTATGTGTTCACGTTAGATGTAAGAAAGAACGAAAACAAGCTGGGCGTGGTGGCGCACGCCTTTAGTCCCAGCACTTGGGGGGCAGAGGCAGGCGGATTTCTGTGAGTTCGAGGCCAGCCTGTCTACATAGTGAATCCAGGCCAGCTGCAGCTACAGAGAGACTCTGTCTCAAAAAGACCAACAACAACAAAAAAAAAAAAAAAAGAAGAAGAAGGAAATAAAGGTTATGTGCCAGCTTGTACACACAGTTCTTAAGGGGTAGCAAGATCAGAAGGAAAAGGCCCCTGGCCTCTACACTCAAGTCCCATGTAGAAGATGGTCAAAGATGGTCAGGCTGGTGCTCAGGTGGAAAGGGCGCCATGTTTTGAGTGCTTCTTTAAATGTCAGCTGTCCGATTGTACACTTTTACACTTTTATCTTCAAGGTGTTTTGTTTTTTTGGGGGGGCGGGGGTAGAGTGTGATCTGTTCTTAATTTAAGACCCGAGATAACAGAGAATCCAAGAAATTCTATTGATCCAAACTGAGGTAGTTATCAAACACCTAAAGTCTTCAGGTAAAGAGTTTGGGTGTAAGGAAAGAGACAGTCAGATTTAGAATCTCAAGCTTTTTGTGTGTGCTAGTGTTTTTAAAATTGATGTGCATAGATTAAACTTGAGTTCCTCTGTGAAAATCGAGCAGGATTCAGAATATTTTCAGGGTTGTCCTGGAATGTCAAACAAGTGAAATCAGTTGGCATCATTTTGACACATACAAAAAAATGTTATTATTAATCACTGGCGCTACGGAGTGCAGAAGTTCCCAGTGACTGTTGATTGGCTTTCCATGGAAAGCTCATGCATGCTGTCTGTTCACCTGATGCCACCTCTAAGAAATTTTTATTTTTCTAAAAAAATTAAGGTCACTTCAATCCTATTTATTTCTGATTTTTTTTTTACATTTTCAAAAATATATTTTATTCATTATTTTTATAATATGTGTCTAAGTGTATAGCCTGCATGTAGGTAGTTACACCCTTATTGTGCAATGCCGGTGGAGGCCAGAAGAGGGCATCTAGTCCCATGGAATTGGAGTCATGGACAGTTGTTAGCTACCATGTGGGGGCTGGGAATTGAACCTGGGTCCTCTGTAAGAGGAGCCAGTGCTCTTAACAGCTGAGCTATCTCTCTAGCCCCTTCAATATGTTTTTGAAGCCAGGATTTTAATATTTGATTTCTACAACTTATTTCCAAAGATTATGTTATGGGGTTAAATCATTTAGAAAGAAAAAATATTTTATTTCAAAGTGGGTATATATATATATATATATATAGAGAGAGAGAGAGAGAGAGAGAGAGAGAGAGAGAGAGGTCCGGCATGCTGCATGCCCTTCATCCTAGCATTTGGGAAGCAGAAGGAGGCAGATCTGTGAGATCAAGGCCAGCCTGGTCTACATAGTGAGTTGTAGGCCAGCTGGGGCCACGGTTAGATCTGGAAAGAGACAGAGGCATTCAGCAATTATTCCCAACAGTTTTTAAAGGATGAACATTGTTTTACAAAATAGTCAAATATCTTTCTTTGACTTCACCACTTTTTAAAACCCACCAAGTATATGATTTGCAAAAAGAAAATCAACCCTTTGTAAAAAGCTTGGAAAGGAAAAGAATAATTAGTACAAACAAATTAAACCTTGAGAAACCTTAAATATGTTAAGCCTGGTGGAATCAGTAGGTAGACCGTGGTTTACAAAGGTTATGTGAGGCAGAAGAAGCCTGATGTGGTTTGGCTGCCTATAATCCCAGTACTAGGAAGGCTTAGGCCAGAGGACTGCTGGAAGGTCCAGGCCAGCATGGCTACATAGTGAATTCTAGGTTATGGCTAGCCTAGGCTACACAGTGAGACCTTGTCTGAAAAAAAAAAAAATTCTTTGAGGGGCTGGATAATGGCTCAGCAGTTAAGAGAACTTGATGCTCTTACAGAGGACCGTTTCAGTTCCCAGCACCCATATGGTAACTCACAACATGGTCGTTCCAGGGGATCCAGTGCCCTTTTCTGACCTCCTTGGGTATTAGGCACATACCTGGTGCACACAAAAAATAAAAATCTTTAAAAAGAATCCTTTGAAGCAAAGTGTGGTCATGAGGGGACATATTGGCCTTGAAAAGCCCTACAAGGGAACTTGGTACTTGGTCTTTATTCCTTCATTTTTAAAACAAGATTTATTTTATGTGTATGAATGTTATGTCTGCATTGATATAATTGTGCCAGATGTATGCAGTGCCTGTGGAGGGCAGAAAAGGGTGTTGGGGTTTTGATACATTTGTTTGCTATTTTTCCTGTCTTTTTTTTTTTTTTTTGTCTTTTTGAGACAGGGTCTCCCTGTAGTCCCAGCTGACCTGAACTCACTATGTTGACCAGGATGGCCTTGAACTCCCGGGTGCTGCGATTAAAGGCGTGCGCCACCACGCCTGGCTTCCTGTCTTTTTTTGAGAAATATATACTATTACACTTGATAATTATTAAAAAGGTGATGTCCTGGGGCATCTTTGCAGTGATCATATCAATGTTATTTATCTCCATATATTGGTATTTTAAAAGGCTTCTCACCAGTTTGTCTGAAGATATGTTAATAAGTAAATATAGAAGTCTGTAATATCTACAATCCTTAATTATGCTGGGTATTATTTTTAATTGTTAATGATTTGAAGTTCAGGCAATGATGTTTTTCTGACCTCTTTATACCAGGTATTTTCCTAGTTGCCTGTCACTATAATTAAACTAAAAACCCCGTGAAGCTTTACTGTATCCTTAGTGTTGCTAACACAAGCAGATCACCAAAATGAAATGGAACCAAAACATTGCTAAAAGATGTCTCATTCAATGGAAGAAATCTATAAGCATAAATCTATAAGCAGATTTATTTACTTTTTTACTTTGGATGGTGAAATTAGAGCATTGACTGGTTCATTCCACTCTAGGTTGTATCTGCTTCAAGAAAACAAGAAGCAGAAAGGAAGTTTGAAACTCTGTTAACTAATTTGTCCCACCCGCCATCATTCACAACTGTCAGAGTGAACACTCATTTGGCCTCAGTCGAGCGTGTGAAAAGCCTGCTGCATGTGGAACTTCAGAAGGTTTGTGTGATTCTGGTATGTTCCGTGCAGTTAGGCTTCTAGAGGCTGGCACGTATGCTCCAGTAAGAGTCTGTGAAGGACAGAATATTTCATTTTCACAAATAAGGAAACTGTGGGTCATGAACATTAAGTTGTTCAAGGCCATAGTAAGTGATAATGTTGAAACTTGAGGCCCGAAATTCTGATTCTAAATTTATTAATATTTAGGATAAATGTCTAAGCCCTATGAGCTTCATCATAAAATACGTGTGAGCGGATTCATTCATTCTGATCATAAAACTGTGGATATAATGTTTAGAATTTTTTAGTAAGTTGTCTTTATTAGTATTGATTGATGTAGCCCCTTTTCTTTTGTGTGTGTGAGTGTACTTGTGTGTATATGCATGCATGTTTTTGTATGTGGGGGTAGATGTACATGCCCGTGTGTGCACTTGTCCGTGGAGCCCAGAGTTCAACCTAGAGTGCCATTGCTTAGGTGCCATTTACCTTATCCACCTGGCTTTTTGAGACAGGGTCTCCCACCAGCCTGAAGTGCACCACCTCCCCAGTTTTGGGATTATGAGTGCGTGCCACTGTACCTGGCTTTGTTTTTTTCTAGCATAGGTTCTGAGCTTGAGCTCAGGTCCTTTTGAACCAACTGAAACATCTCCCCTCCGCGTTCCTTTCTTTTCCTCTCCTTTGTATCTTTTCACACTCCTTCTAGGGAGTGCTTGCCACACCCTGCTCTTTTTTCAAGTTGCAGTAGATCACCAGGTTACCAGAAGAACCAGATAGGGAGCTGGTGGGAGCTGTCCCAACAGTGTATACCTCTAGCCCTGCATGTATTTCCAGTCTGACCAGCCAAGGATAGAAGAGGTTATTGAAAATTCTGAACCCTAATAAACCCATTTTTTTCTTTAGTCAAAATTAGCATGTGTTTTCCAATGTAAATAAGGCAAACAATGGAGAAGTCAGAGTCGGACACGGTGTCTGCTGTGTATAATCTCAGCTACTACAGAATTGGAGACAGGAGAATTGCAAGTTTGAGATCAGCTTGGGTAATTTGGCAGATTCTGCTTCAAAATAAAAAATAAGACTGACTGGGAGTAGAGCTTAGTGGTTGAGTGCTTGCCTAGCTTGCCTGAGGCCCTGGGTTCAGCTCCCAGCACCTCTCCCAAAAGTCAGGATATCATTAAATTAGACAGGAAATTTTTTGAGATCTGTTTATCTCATTTAAAAAATTTTAAAAACAGGATCTCACTATGTAGACCAGGCTGGCCTTGAACTCACAGAGACCTGCCTGTCTCTACCTCCCATGTGTTGGGATTAAAGGTATGGCACCACGCCCAGGGATAAGTTTATTTTATAGTATTCCATGGAGTAAGGCCTAAATCCAGGTGCCTGCTGTGGTAGATAGTGACACTGACAAGCCCCATGAAGTTGATAAAATACATTGATTACTTTATAATTTTATGTGTTTTTTTTCTTGAACAGCAGTTCAATGGATTAAGTGTTCCCATTCTTCAACATCCGGACCTTCCAGATGTCTTACTTATTCCTGTGATTGGACCTAGGTTTGTGACTGTTTCATTTTCCCATTATTATTCAATAAAACTTGCCCCAAGATCTTTCTTGACAGTACTGTGGCATTCCTAGCAACTTTACATACACAAGAGTCTCATATTGGTCATCATAGTACTTCCTGTGACAGCTTGAAACACATTCGTGCTTCATGATCTGTCACAGGAAGCAGTGTGCTGGAGGACCAGGAATGGGCTAAGTACCTTGAGAATAGCGTATTTTATTTTTAAAAAATATTTTATTTATTATTTTCATTTTATGGGCATGAGTATATTGCCTGTGTGTATGTAAGTGCTCCAGTGTTGTGCAATGCCCACGGTGGTCAAAAGAGGGCATCAGATCCCCTAGAACTGAAGTTACGGACAGTTGTTAGCTACCATGTGAGTGTTGAGAATCAAACCTGGGTCCTCTGCTAGAACAGCCAGTTCTCTTAACCACTGAGCCATCTCCTCAGCCCCCGAGAGTAACAACTTTTAGATCTTGTTACTGTAGTGATTGGTTTTCTTTTCATTTTTTTGAGATGTTTCCTTTTATTTACTTGTATTTCTTATGATAGTCCAGCAGGAAAAGTTCCTTTGAGCTACAACAAAAACATAAAGTATCATATTTCCTATCTTCATAACTGAAATGTTTGTAAAAGTTTCTACTTAATGATTAGGTTAAGTTACTGTGTACTAGATATGGCTCACCTCACATGTATTTAGAAGACATATTTGAAAATTGAAAAAAAAGGCTTCCATGTTATAATGGGAGTTCTTTTCCCAAGGAGCACAGTAAAGTACCAAGTTATGCTGTAAAGTAATTAAACGAGTTATAAATATAAAAATGCTTATGTTACTAAAGTTTTAAAGTAAGTTAATAGTAGCAAAGCAATAGTTTCATAAATTATAGTTTAGCCATGCTATGAAACATTACATGGTTTTTATGATGGGAGGATGTTTTTGAAGTACTTTTTTTTTGGTCTTTTTGAGACAGGGTCTTCCTATAGCCCCAGCTAACCTGGACCAGGCTGGCCTTGAACTCAAGAAATCTGTCTGACTCTGCCTCCCGAGTGCCGGCATTAAAGGCGTGTGCTACCACTCCCAGCTATTTTTATTTTTTTGCATGTATGAGTGTTTTGCCTGCATGTAAGTGCACCACATGCGTGCAGTACCCACAGAGGCCAGAAGAGGGTGTCAGAGCCACCAGACCTGGGGTTACACATGGTTGTTAGCCACCTTGTGGGTGTTGGGAATCACACCCGCGTCCCCTGGGAGAAAAGCAACTGTTCTTAACTGCTGAGCTATCTCTCCAGCCCCATACTGGGAGAATTTTATGTAGCAATATGAAATGTTTACGATCTATTAAATATCAAATACAAACTTCCACACAGGATATTTACAATATTTGCAATTGAAAAACATAAGACCACACATTTTTGTGTATTTACATGTAGAAAAGTGTCTGGAAGCTGTAACATACTTGATAGTTAACAGTGATTCACACTAATGATGCTAGACTGGGAGAAAGGGGTAAGTAAAAGCAGATCTTTCACTTGTAATATCTTTGTTTTATTTTTCACTGTAAGCATGTATTATTTTTACAATTAAAATTTGATTTTATAGGCTACCCAATTGAATATATACTCAAAATAGAGCCATGTTCAATGTATAGTTTGTTAAATGTTGCCACATATATGCAACTGTTTACCCAAGGCCCAGTCCGCCATCATGTACAGCACTTCCATCTGCCCAGAAAAACTTCCTGTACTCTTGTACCAGGCAGTTTTGAAGGAGTTACTAAAGAAGATCACAAACACAGGTCATTTGAGTTATGTTTTGTTATGTGGATGCAAAATTACAATTGATTAGGTTCACATTTGGGCTGTTTGTCATTCTGTAACAATATCTTTAATGTTTAAGTTTCTGTTTTAGTTTTATTTTCTCTCCACATACACGATGAGGTATGTAGGCTTGTAGGCTGTGTAGTCCAGCCTCCCTTCCAGCTCTTAATCCTCCTCCCTCAGCCTCTCTAGTGCTGAGATTATAGGCATGCACCAGGTAAATACCTGGCTTTAGTTCTTTTGGATTTTGTTTTTGTTGTTGTTAATGAATAGAATTTAATTAGGTTTTCTTTACTCTATGGAAAGAAAAGACAATTTTATGTATTGTCTAAATTAGTGTTGTCATGAATATGTGTGGACTTGTGTAAGCATGTCTGTGGCCTTAATTCATGTGACATGAACTGTTCAAAGATTGTGCTTGCTCTGGTCATGGACCCTATTTCACAGTGGCCCTTTGTCAGTAATACACTGCAAAATTATTTCTTTTTCCTGGTTTGTTTTCCTTTTTTCTCAAATAGTAATTAAAAGGACTTGCTAGGTACAGGATTGTGGTGGGGCCTCAGTAATTGGGTACAGTAATGCGTGGTATGTTGTAGGCATTCATTAAGAATTAGCAATTTGTGGGGCTGGAGAAATGGCTCAGCAGTTAAGAGCACTGGCTGCTCTTGCAGAGGACCTGGGTTTGAATCCCACCACCCACATGGCAATTAACAACTGTCTGTAACTCCAGTTGCAGGGAATCTGACGTCCTCTTCTGTCCTCCGCGGGTGTTGCACGACACGGGTGCACTTACATGATGCAGGCATAATACACATACACACACAAAAAAAAGAATTAGTAATTCTTATGTACTTCTAACTAAATTTATATTTCATAAAGTTTGCTATCATTTGTTTCCTAAAGTTAAATAATTCACTTTTCTTTTTTGTGCTTTTTCATTGTTCTTTCCCTCTTTATTGAAGTCCTTTTTTTTTTTCTTAGTGTCTTTGAAAATAGAGAGACATATTTGAAGTATTTTCCTTTTTTGTACCCTTCCTTATCTGCCTTTTGCTCATTAAGATTTTCCTTTCGGTACTACGGACGTGGTTCCATGTTGCAGGAATTCTTTCTAAAGATATTTTTAAAAAGATATTTTGTTTGTTACTTTTATGTATATGAGTGTATTGCCTGCATGTATTCAAGTACACTGGTGTTGTGCAATGCCTGCAGAGGTCAGAAGAGGGCGTTGGATTCCCCAGGAACTGGAGTTATAGATGGTTGTTAGCCGCCATGTAAGTGCTGAGAATCAAACCTAGGTCCTCTGTAAGAATAACCAATGCTCTTAACCACTGAACCATCTCTCCAGCCCCTAAAACAATTCTTTTGCATGTATATATGTACATGTATCTGTATACAGGCATCTCTATATGTTTGTAGGCGCACATGTGGAAGTCAGAGGATAACTTGTTGGAGTTGGTTATTTCTTTGCACCATATGAGTTCTGGAGACTGAGTCCCTTTACTCACTGAGCCATCTCTCTGCTCTTTTTAACTTTCTGATTAACACTATAGAAAGATCTCATTTCACAAGAGCTTTTGAGTTTGTGCAATATATAAGATGCCTGAGTGTTACAAAGATGAATGGGGTGTAGTTGTACAGTCTAAAGTCAGGTAGCCTTAGGACAAGTCAGATAGATTCGCAAGAACGCAAGCATAGCTAAAATGCCATTAGAGCATAGAATAGGATTGTCTGATAACTACTTGGTAACGACTTTGTTTCCGTTGCACTTAAAGATGAGTAGAAGTTGGGCTGACGAGACAAGGTGGCAAACATGCGCGATTTAGAAGTCGGCGAGAGCAGACTTACAACAGCATGAAAATCTGGTGGTTCTTGATGAAACTGATCAAATTTGGCTACTCAGTTGATTTTCAGAAGGGTGGGTGAAAGATGCGGCTGAAGAAGGTGGGATAGGCAGGTTCTGAAATAGAGGATCGTTTTGCTTTTCACTGAGACAATAGGAGCCCAAAAGTTGGCGTTGGAGTAACAGTTAGAGCTGTGGTCGAGAGATGTGGTACTCACAGGAGTTACTTAGTAGTACACCGTGAAACGCATTCAGCAGTTTTATTAGGAGCATTTTAAAAATAAGCAGGATGTTTTGTCATATTACAATTTATACAGCAAAGGCATTCATGAAATGTTTGCTGTGAATGTTATGTTTATTTCCATATATTTGGTATTCATTCAGCTTCTTAGATCAGGTTACAGTTGAAATGTCAAGAAATCCCTTTTTCAAGACATGAATTGCAAAGCTGTAGGCAAGTTAGGAAGCTGATTCAATCTTTTAGTTCAAATAATATATAAAAAACTTGATAATCGGAAATGCTTCTGTTGCCACGCACCCAGGAATGCTAAACAGAAAGCAAAGTTCCCAGTACAGAGCAAAGCCACGTGTGAGTGCAAGTGATGGTGAAGGACTTGGGAGTAAGAAGAGCCCAAACCAGCAAGAAGAGTGAGCTGACACGGGGAGCTGGGGCTCAAAAAGGAGGTCATTGCTGACCTTCAAAACCTAGGGTTTGGTAAAACACCAGAAGTGAGATGTACCTAGTAGTAAGTATAAGACGGTCATTATCTTATCTCTCTCATCATAGATTTGGGGAAAGAGCCTTGTGAGAATGCAGAACTGTAGTTCCATATAAAGCCTTGAATTTATATTCTTCCTACCCAAGTTGTCTTAGAACCTACAATCTGGAAAACTGACACAAAAAATTTGGTCTTTAGTCAATTCTTGAAAGGTTGGCACGAGCCAAGCAAAGCCATCTGGAGCTGTGTACCTTGAGTCCAAGCCACACACTTTTCTCATCACTGCAGACTATCTTAGGATCAACCCACCATGGACAGTAAACCGAAGAGGGAATTTCTCCCTACACTTTAACGACTAGAGCTATCTAGTAGAGACATAATTGTTTTCTTAAAGTGATTGAACATAAATGACCTAAGAGGAAAAAGACTTTACAGTGACCTTATAAAATGAAATGTCAGTGAAATTAAAAATTGCTGCACAAGTTAAATTTAGACCCAGCCTTTAAGTTACTGAATTAGGTGGTGCCTGAGGAGATACCAGAATGCAGCAGGCTGTGAACTCTGATGTGAAAGTGAAATTGAATACTGAAGGACCAGGCAGTTTGAGTCCCAGGTGTAAAGAATAGAAATAATGGGCCAAAGGCAGTGGGAAGAAAATGTAAGGATGAGGAATTTTCCAGAATCAATGAAAGACCACTTTAGGAATAGAAGCCTGAAGTCTCAGATGAGAATGTGAATACGTCTGTGTGTAGATACGATGGAACTACAACAACGCTGTAAAATAAAGATGTGAAGCAAAGGCAAAGACAGGTGCCTGTGTCAGTGGTTAAGGAGGTCACATGACGGCTGACAGGATGGGCTCAGGAGGCCTATCAGATTGAGGCAGCATGATGCTGGGGAACGCCGCGAATATCAGGCCTATGAAAAAGGGGGTTTAGGGTCTGTGCTGTGTCTGATAGTTAGTGAAGAACAGAAGTTTATTCCCCATAGTTCTAGAGATGAAGGTTCAGACGATTGACTTTCCTGCCACAGCCTCACAAGATGAAGGGTATAAGAACAAGAGAGAGGGAGCCATTTCTGTGAGTCCCCTTATAGCAGTGTTAGTCCACTTACGAGGGCAGAGGTCCCATACCCCCCCAGTACTGCTGTATGGAACATTAAAATTGATAACATGTGACTTTAGAGAGAAACATGTAGACCGTAGCTCTGAGACTTCTAGTTTGGTTATCTGGGTATCTTATTCAAGACTGTGAACATGATGAAAAGTCCTGGTTTCATACCTAGGATTTAAGGCATGTGTGAGTGAAAAAAATATTCCTTAGGACTTGTTCAGTTTGGAGTAACTGTGGGACATCTCTTTACAGTTAAATCTACATGATTAAAAACATCAATTTAGAACTTTGAAAGGCTGAATGCTATTTTTTTTGTCTCTTTGGTTTTGGTGATGGGTCTCACTGTGTTTTTCAGGCTGGTCTCTAACCCATGGTTAGGCTGGTCTCTAACTCATGGTCAGGCTGGGCTGTAACCCATGGGCCCAAGTTGTCTTCCTAATTCAGCTTCCTGGGTGACTAGAACTACAAGCTTGTACACCATGCCTCATTCTGTGATTAATTTTGAAATCCTAAGATTGCCAAGGTGACTGTCAGGTGAATGATGGACAACGGTGTGCTTTAGAAGGTGGAGAGATGAGCCTCTTTAAGAAGTAGTGACAATGCATGGGACCAGGAAAGTGTGACATTGACCTGTGTAGTGAGACTCAATTATCACATCATGGAGGGATGATGGAAAACAGTTCACTGGGCAGTGAGTGGCGGCCACGCATGGGAAAGGAGCCAGACAGGAGAGCTTAGTGAACGTTTAGTGCTCAACAGTACTACTCAGAGCTGATCAAACTGGCACCTCTTATCTTTGAAAAGAGTTCCTGAGTATCAGAATGAAGCCTAGATCTTGTGGCCTAAGGAATGAGTGATGTGGGTGTGAGAAGTGGGTGGAGACCCAAAAGGTTGGGCAAGCATGTGAAGGGCAGCACATGGTAGCTGTCTTTGTCTGTTAATTCATAACATTCACAGTGGACCGTTTAACAACTTGCCACTGTAGAAATGTTGTAAACTCCTTTTGTAGTTTCATGTTTTAGTTTTAGAAGGCAGCAAAACCTGTTTTCCTCCTAATGTTGCTATGGAAACAGGATTGCTTTCTAAATGATTGCATACTTCTGCTACTCCCTTCCTTCCACCAGATGGACTTCTCTTTCAATATCTTTTACATTTGTTTAATTAATTAATTTTATTTATGTGTATGTGTGAGTGTATGTGCCCAAGTGTGGAGGTCAGGGGACAACGTTCGGGAATCAGTTCCTTCTGCCATTGGGCCACATGGATAGAATTCAGGTCATCAGGTTTAATGAGTGCCCCCTCCTCAGCCATCTCACAGGCCCGTTTCTTTTCTTTTCCCAAGTTCCCATTCTGTCTTTCCACGTGTTTTATAAACTGTCGCTCTGCATATTCTTTTCAGTTTTCTCTTTCTCATTTATTCAGGAAAAATCTGAAGAGGTTATGTGAAGTTTTTAAAGAATATATTCTGATTCTTGCTATTTTTCTTTTTTTTTTTTTTTTAAAAAGCTTGTCCCAGTTTGTTTCTCCATTGCTGTGACAAAACACTCTGACCAATACTTGGGGAGGAAAGGGTTTATTTGTCTTACATCTCCCAGGTCACAGTTCATCAGGGAGCCCAAGGTAGGAACTCAGTGCAGGAACCTGAAGGCAGGAGCTGGAGTACAGGCTGCTTACTGGCTTGCTCCTCTGGCTCCTACTCAGCCTTCTTTCTTACGCAATACAGGCCCACCTGCCCAGGGGTGGCACCACCCACAGTAGGCTGGGCCCTCTCACATCACTCAACAATCAAGAAAGTGCCCCATGGACATGGCCACAGGCCAGTTCAGTGGAGGCAATTCCCTAATGGAGGCTCCCTCAACCCAGGTATGTCAAGTTGACACTAAAGCAATCCAATACAGACCTCTATCAAGTTTTTATTAAAGAAAACCTTTCCAGGTTTACTTTTCCCAGTCTTCTCTGGAGTGCTTCTGACAATATCACCTGAATCAATGACAGCTGATATGCAGACTCTGCCATATTTTCTGCATGCTGTGCACAATTCAATATCGTGGCCACTGTAGTACCAGACACTAGTTTTCCCAACATGGCAGTTTGCCAACATGGGCAGCTGTTGATGAGGGTGACCAATTTGGCCTTGCCCTGTCTGGTCGTCTTCAGAGCCTGCTTGTATCCCAGCACGTACTTTACTCCTTTCATAACAAGCTGGTGCCTGGAGGTGATCTACTCCAGAGACTTTCCATCTTTGTGGCCGCCATCTTCCTGCCTTAGGTGCAGACAGCCCCCAACCAAGATGGCCGGGGAGCGAGAAAGGACTTAAAAAATGATAATAATAACAAGATTACATTGAAAAACTTTGTGTAGATTTGAGAATTTGGAAAGGAAATGCCAAATTCACATTTCAGCAAATGTGATAAATTTCACAGTGTTATTGAAGCTTAGTACTACAGTTTTGTCAGTAAATAATACTAAAAAAATTTTAATAGACATATAGAATTGAAAATTTACGTTCTAAAATACAATTGCATATTTTTAGTCTGAGAATTGTATCAGTTTAGTTATCACAGTACTTTTTTTTTTTAACTTCCCACACTGATTTTTACCTCTAGAAGCTCAATTAGGTGATCTACATGTTGTCAGGCACGGTGAAGGTGCTTTGAGGCTGTAGAAGATAATAGAAAAATGATGGAAAAACCTCATGATGCCTGAGAATGGGAGAGGTCCAGTGTCAAGGCCTGGGTGCCCGGGACCACATGACCACATGTAGAGTCAAGACCACAGCTGACCCTCAGGGGATGGGGCGAGTCCATTCTAGAGAGTCAGGCCTCTCAAGACTAGAATCTGAAAATGGCAGAGACCTCTCCTGTCTCCAGCAGAAAGCCAAAACAGAGGCAAAGCTCTGCCATGCATAACCTGGGACCTTAGGGGAGGGGGCTGTAGGGAGTGCAGCCACTCAGAGAAGGCTGAGACTGCTGCTCAATATCAGGAGGTCTTCCATCCTCCAAGCTGCTCCACCATCAGCCCGCCGCCAGAGGACTGTGGGATATTGACTCACAGTTGGGGACCAGAGTGCCAGGCTCATGGCGGGGGAGGTGGAGGCGGGGAGGTACCACAACTGCAGCTCATGGGAAGGGACCAGAGCTCCAGCTCACAGGAGGGGACCACAGCTCCAGCTCACAGGACGGGACCATAGCTCCAGGTTCACAGGAGGGGACCACGGCTCCAGCTCAGGGGACCACAGCTCCAGCTCACAGGAGGGGACCACAGCTCCAGGTTCATAGGACGGGACCACAGCTCCAGCTCACAGGAGGGGACCATAGCTCTGGTTCCCAGGATAGAACCACAGCTCTATGTGCGAATGAAGTCTGTTGTTATTTTTGTTAAGTAATATATATTTTTTATTATTTTTATGTGTATAAATGTTTTGCCCGCATGTATGTAAGTGCCCCACGTGCATGCAGTGTCTATGCAGAGACCAGAAGAGGGTGTCGGATCTCCTGGTGCTGGAGTTAAGGACAGTTAGCTGCCATGTGGGTGGTGGGAATCAAACCTTGGTCCTTTGGAAGAATAGCAAATGCTCTTAACTGATGAGTCATCTCTCTAGTCCTTAAGTAATGCATTTCATTCTTTGAAAATATCATACATTTATACAGTGTATATTGATCATACACATCCATTGCTACCTCTCTAATGAAATATTAAAAAATATGACGTTGGAGGAATATTACTCTGTTAAAATTTTCTTTTCTTTACATTCCTAGAAGGAATATAAAAAAACAACAGTGTGAAGCCATTGTTGGAGCCCAGTGTGGCAATGCAGTGATAAGAGGTGCCCATGTCTATGTTCCAGGAATTGTGTCAGCTCCAAAATGTAGGTATAAGGCTTACAGCTCTCTGTAATTCATGTGCATGACCAAAGGGAAAATTCATTATATTATCACCAAGGTGTACATTTGAAAAAACCTTTATTAGGTATTTTCTGAGCTTTGTATGTAGTTATCTTAGTTTGTTCTTCACTGCTGTGACAAAATACTCTGACCACTACCAACTTGGGGAGGAAAGGGTTTATTCAGCTTACATCTCCCAGGTCACAGTTCATCAGGGAGCCCAAGGTAGGAACTCAGGGCAGGAGCCTGGAGGCAGGAGCTGGAGTGGAGGAATGCTGCTTACTGGCTTGCTCTCCTGGCCCCTGCTCAGCCTGCTTTCTTATACAACACAGAACCACCTGCCCAGGGGTGGCACCACCCACAGTGGGCTGGGCCCTCCCACATCAATCAACAATCAAGAAGATGCCCCTCAGACATGGCCACAGGCCAGTCCAATAGAGGTAATTCCCCAACTGAGGTTCCCTCAACCCAGGTGTGTCAAGTTGACACTGATGCTATCCAGCACAGTAGTACAGCCATGGAGGATTTTATCCAATAAAAATTAATAAATTAGTGTAATGGTTAGTTTTTAAAAAATTTTTAATAACTACACGATTAGAAGAAGCATTTCATTACAGCTTTAACATATTCAGTAACACACTCCAGAGCAAGAGTACATCTCTTTCACACGTGGCTGTAAGTTTCTAGGTTCACAGTTGAATTAATACAGTTATATAATATTGAACTCAGTATAAGCCCTGTAAGACGTAAAATTGAATGAGTTCTTAACCTTTAAAAAAGATCTCCGTTTCATCTTAGACTGTATTGTTCCTTTCAGAAAGACTCATTGTTACTAACACTGAGATGTTGGCGCTTACATCTCTAATCTGTATGTATCTGATTATTACTAGTCATAATGGTTAGTTTTAAGTGTTGGCTTGGCACAGTGTAGTGTTACCTGGGAAAGGAGTCTCCATGAGGAATTGTCTAGATCAGGTTGGACTGTGAATTGCGGGATTGTCTTGATCACATCCATTGAAGTGGGAAGACCTCTCCACTGTGGGTGGTGCCATTCCCTAGGCAGATGATCCTGGATTGTGAGTGGAGAGAGCAAGATGAGCACTAGCACCCATGCATGTTCATGTGTCCGCTGCTCTGTGCCCTGACTGTGGATGTGACATGACCAGCTGCTTCAGGTTCCTGCTGCCCTGACTCCTCTACAACGGTGGACTGTATCCTGGAACTGTGAGCCAAAACCCCTTTCTGCCTTAAACTGGTTTTGCCAAAGTATTTTATAACAGTGACAGGAAAGAGAACTAAGGCATCCGCGTTGTATTAATCAGAGTTCTCTAGAAGAACAGATATATATATATATATATATAAATGAAGGGGATTTATTAGATTGGCTCACAGGGTAGGGTGTGGATAGTCCAACAGTGGTCAAGTTGGAGGGCAGAGAATCTGCTAGTTGCTCAGTCCATGAGGCTGGATGTCTCAGAAGTTCCAATCTGGCACTGAAAGCCAGGAGGATTCCTGGAGAGCCGCTGGTTTTCAGTCTATGTTGGTTCCAATATGGTGAAGGAGTGCCACAGCAACAAGATAAATTCACCTGCCAGAGTGAAGGCAAGCAGGCAGAAAGCAGGTTTCCTCCTTCTGTGTCCTTTTATCTGGGCTGCCACCAAAAGGTGTCACCCACAGTTAGGGTGGGCCTTCTGCTTCAAATAATCTGATCAAGGAAATCCCTCACAGGAGCACCCAACAGCTTACATTTTAGTTGATCCCAGATCCAGTCAAGTTGACAACCAAGAGCCATCACATACATAAAGCTTTCTGCTACCTTTTTTCTTTTCCTTATTAGACCCTATGTGATATTTGTCTAGGAAACCGTTAAGTGATATAGAGTGTAAAATGGTAGTGAAGACACTAGAGTGATGGCTCAGAGGTGAAGATGTTTGTTGCTCTTGCAGAGGACCAGAGTTCAATTTCCAGCACCCACATCAGGTGGCCCACAACCATCTGTATGTAACTCAGCTCCAGGGGATCTGACGATTTCTTCTGGGTTTTGTGGTACACTCTCCCCCCACCCCCACATACAAAAATTTGAAGTCGTAGTGAAGTTCTGCTTTATACTCTTGACTTCACTGTCTTGAGACCGCCTGCTGCAGACAGGACCTTCGTGAGGGCATCCTGAATCTGGAACTGAACAGTGGGAGGAGACTTTGTGTTCTTCATTGATTCAGTGTTGACGTATCTCTTTAGCTGCTCCAGTGACACCTCACTGGGCTTGAAATCAGGAAACACTGGTTTGGATCTGTTACAAGTGTATTCAGTTGGTGGACCTCACCTATCGTGTGTGTGGTGGCTGCTGGCCTAGGTTGGCCCTGGTTTATTTATATTGGAGTATTAATGCACATTTTTGAGGAACCCTTTTGCAGGCAACTTTTTAAAATATTCTTTATTTTTATTTTATGTGTGTGTTTTCTTCCATGTATATGTATATGAACTATGTGTATGCCTAGAGGTGAAGGAGGCCAGAAGAGGGTGTCATATTCCCTGGAACTGGATATGTAGGTGGTTGTGAGCTACCATGTAGGTGCTGGAAACTGGACCTGATTCCTCTGCAAGAGCATCAAATGCCCTTACTGCTGAGCCATCTCTCCAGCCCCAGTTTTGTAGGCAATTTAGAAATTGAATATTGAGTCATGATACCAAAATTCGTATAAAAAATTTAAGGATTGTTAGATTTGTGATAATTTATATAGGAGGTGCCCATGTCTGTTTAGTTGAAGGTTTCCATAATTAAGTAAGATGTTTTGAGAGTACTGTTTCATTGGTTTTGGTGAAAACAAAAAAAACCAACCTCCAGTTAGATGTTAGGGAATATTATTGAAAATATTTCATTTTTTATTTTACTGTATATGTATGAGTGTATTGCCTGCATGTATATAAGCGCACCACTGTCATGCAATGCCCATGGAAGTGAGAGGAGGACATCAGATCCCCTGGAATTGGAGTTATAGATAGTTGTTAGCTGCCATGTGGGTGTTGGGAACCAAAACTGGGTCCTCTGCAAGAACAGGTGGTGCCCTTAACCACTGAGCCATCTCTCCTGCCCCGTGAGGGATCCTCTTGGGGGTTATACTGAGATAATGAGCCAGTTTGAACTGCTTCGTGTTCACAATTAATGTCTCTACAGATCCCTATTTTAGCTTGAAGATTTTTGCTAGTCTCCCTAAGCAGAGATTAATATAATCTGATTTTCTTCTCTCTCTAGTTATGAAAGCTGGAGATGCTGTTTCTGTATATTCTGATATCAAAGGGAAATGTAAGAAAGGAGCCAAAGAATTTGATGAAATAAAAATATTTCTTGGAAATGGGATTTCTGAAGTAAGCCGCAAAGAAATCTTCAATGGGCTACCTGATCTGAGGTATGTCATGAGTGCTGTGGAGGAAATCACACCCTTTCTGTAATTCAAAAAGATGAAAATAAAAACAATGTAAAAGTATACCACATTGCATTATATAAATGTTTCAGTGATTTCAGCTGGAAAAAGATGAGCCCAGATTTCTTTGATTTTTGGAAAAATCTCTTCGGTCACAAAAGGTAAATAGCAAGTACTACAAATAGTCACACACAGATATTGTCTATAAATTTCCTGGGCCTAAGTGACACATCTACAGTGCAACCTCTACACCTAAGGTTCGTGGAACATAGAACAGGATAAAGAAGACAATAATGAATCTCTCAATTCCATTAATGAAGCTCCCTTATGCAACAGAGGGCCAGGAACACAAAAGGTCACAAATGACCAAAGCATAGAGATTAAGAGTCTTCAGAATGCTGGTTCTTGGACAGGATTCCTATATAAAGTTCATCCACCCAAGGCTCAGGGAACATTGCAGAAGAGCGGGCAGAAAGATTATAAGAGTCAGAGGAGATGCATGATCATATGGAAATAGAGTCCTACAAGCTCCTGGGACCCTGTTCATATGAACCTACAGCAATGGTGTCAGTGTACCCAAGTCGTATGCAAACCCAAGTAGACAAAAACCCAGCATAGAGCTGGGGAAATGGACAGCAGACCCCAATCTTAGCTGAAGAAATTTTGGCAACTGATTACTGCTGGGTGAGGAAGAGCTGATCGTCCTGAAACAAGGGACTCTAAATAGGCTGACCAGACCTATCTAGACTGACTCAGTGGATGGAGTTGCACTGGGGAAAGTCTGGGGACAGTGACTTGACACAATAGGTCTTAACACAAATGACAGAATGTATGAATTCCATTGAGGGGGTGGCTCTGGGAGGGTGCCAGTGGGGAAGAGGGTATAAAGATGATTAAGATTAAAGAAGTCGCTCTGTATGAAATACACAAAAATTCAATAAAAACGTATTTTTTTTTTTTTTTTAAAAAGGTGAATACATTGAAAACTAAAGCAGTGGACTGTAGATGTAGTTTGGTGGTGGGGCACTTTCCTGTTGTGCCCAAGACCCCAAGTTCAGTTCTCAGCACTGTAAAACAGAAATCCCAAGCAAACAAGTGGGCATGTCCAACAATTTAATTTGTCCTTTGAGTTTGAATTGTTTAACCTTGAGTCTAACTAAACTAGCTGTGTAACTTTAAACTGTACCCCCCTCCCCTTTTTTCTGCTAGCCTCTCCTATTCCAGGTGAAAATTCAAAAACAATTCACAGGAGTATTCTAACTTGGTGTTAAATAAGTCTTATAAAGGCAGAATATTTTGTATTTGATGTGCCACTTGGGATGTGTTCCTAGCAATTTATACTGTGTAGTTTATATGGACTAATGTTGCATTTCTTGTTTTTAGAGGTATAGGCATAAGAATGACAGAGCCTGTGTACCTCAGCCCTTCCTTTGACAGTGTACTACCCGGGTACGTATTTCTGCAGGTAAGCTATTCATAAAAGCAAAATATTTACTAACATTGAAATATTTAAGCGCATTATGTAAAATCTAGTTTCTCTCGCCTTTATTATTTTTGTTATCTATGTATATTCTGACCAAGAAAAAGTGTTACGAACGCTCTTTTGTTTTCCTATATTCATTTTAATCAGCGTTTTCAGTCCTCTTTGTCCATTGGTGATTTACCGACATAATAAAACTGTCACTTCTCATCCTAGAATGTTAATTCACAAGTAATATACATATTTGATGTTCATGTAAGTGTTCTGTTTTGAACAGTAAAATTCAAATTGTTTACTGATATCAGATTTTGTCTTACTATTATTAAATGCTGTGATATAATAGGTAAATTTGTTTTGCTTTTTCCAGCTTGTTATTTTCATGTAAATTAATTCATTTTGATGCTAGTATTAGTATACATTAAATGAAAATACTGAAGAGCAGATCCACTGGGGTTTTGGGTTAAGTTCACACTACTGGTGTAATTTGTGGAATGAAGACAAACCAAGTCCAGTGCTATATGTGTTCTTCTCTTCTCAGTATCAAGTCAAAGGTAGTTCACAAATTTACAGATTGTTTCTGGGGCAAATAAATAGAAAATGATTTGTGTTTATTATCATCTAACTGCACGTTAATGATGATGTCAAATATTAGGACCTGTAACCTTCTACCTAATTGGTTATGAATCATTTTAGGTAATTGTGTTTAGTTAGTTTTAGTTTTCTGCTTGCTTACTGTGTAATCCATTTTCAATCATTTGTGATTATTTGACAACATAGCCATTAAGACAGAAAACAGAAAAGCCAAAATTTGATCCAGATCTTTTGCTCAACTGTCTGCCAGTGCTTGAAATGTGGCTCTTGGAGACCTGTATACCAGTCACTGCAGGGCTTATTCAAGGTGCAGGACCTGGGCCTAGTTCAAACTGGCTGAGTGCAGACTTTAAGCAAGTCCCATGTTTCTTAGGCATCCCAAATGCTGGTTTTATAGTTTCCTAGAGCTCTGTGGCCAGTGTTTAATTGGTATAAAAAATTAGCTGAAGTTGGGTGTGGTGGTGCATGCCTTTAATTCCAGCACTTGGGAGGCAGAGGCAGGCAGATTTCTGTGAGTTCAAGGCCGGGTTGGTCTATATAGTGAGTTCCAGGTCAGCTGGGGCTACAGGGAGACCCTGTCTCAAAAAGACCAAAAATCCAGAATAATGAGTAAAAATTATTATTGTTATTTTTTTGTCTTTTTGAGATAGGGTCTCCCTGTAGCCCCAGCAGTCCTGGAACTCACTGTGTAGACCAGGCTGCTTGAACTCACAGAGATCCTCCTGTCTCTACCTCCCAAGTGCTGGGATTAAAGGTGTGCACCACCATGCCTGGCTAGTAAAATATTAAAAAAAAAATTAGTTGAACTTTTTGTATTAAATTTCTTCTTGCAAACTAGTTCAGAACTTCTAGATTCTTACCTGGACTGTATTTGAGTTAGGAAAATCTGAATACTTTTGTTGAATATAGACCAGAACCAGGTGATACTAGTTTCCTTAAGGAGAAAGTTTACTTCGGTTTTTAAAAAAATTTATATATTTATTTATTATCTTGTTGGGGGATGGACATTCACTATTGTGGCCCATGAGTGGAGGTCAGAGGACAACTTGTTGGAGTTGGTTTTCTCCTTCAACTATGTGGGATGTGCCTGAGGATCATACTCAGGTTGTCAGGCTTGATGGCAAGCACTGTTGCCTGCTGATCCATCTCACTGGCCCTCGTTTACCTTAAGAAGAATGAGGAGGGGCCAGTGTTGGAGAAGGCTCAGTGGTTAAGAACACAAACTGATCGTGAAGAGGACCAGAGCTCAGTTCCCAGCACCTACATTGGGCAGCTAACAACCTCCTGTCACTCCAAGTCCAGGGGATCTGAAACCCTCTTCTGGGATCCAAGGGTACCTTCATTCACATGTGCACATACACATACAAAAAATTAAAAATAAAATAAATATTTTAAAAAGATTATTAAAGAAAATGGAATTTGAAAACATTATCACATCATTATTGTTGAATTCTTATGTATGTAATAAATTGTCATAAGTAGAAAAGTTTCACCGTTGTGCATAATGGTGATAGAACATATTTGAAAGGTCTCAAACAAGCTATTAGGATGGCTTTTGAGACAAATGTGAATGTTCAGGTGACTATATCTACTCTTGATTAAAGGAGAGTCACTATAAGTGCAGTGATATGGGGGCCACCATGTCCATCCAAGTGCTTTTTTATTTTTAAAATACTGTCCTTGAAACACTGCTCAAAAACTACAAATCACCCAGTCTCTCAAGGCTGAGGCAGACAGATTGCTCACTTGAGTCTATCCTGTGCTGCATTCCAAGACCTTTCTTAGAATTCAGAAACCAAACAGTCGACGCTTTAGGTGATCGAAATAGACACATACAGCTCCAGTGACAGCTTGAGCAGCCTTTTTGCTCTCAGGTAAGTGCTGGTGCCCATGCCTCACGGCCTCACAAGCTCATGGCTGATGGGAGCCACACCATAGCATGCTCCTTTTGCTTTCAGGGGTTCTTCTGATACAGTACAAGAGATGTGCATGGCCCTCCTAGGTCTCAGCTTACACAAGATCTTGCTGGCTCAGAAACTGTACAGTGCCTTCACCCCAGTCAGCAGGACTCAGGATAAATTAGTGCATATCATATCACCGGTAGAGCGTAAAGTTTAGGTATCTAGGGTCTGTTTTTTTGAGATTTTCCTTATACAAAATATTTTATTAATTATTTCATGTGTATGTGTATGAGTATATTCCCTGCATGTATGTACGTGCACCCCTTTTATGCAGTGCCCATGGAGGTCAGAAGAGGGCATTGGATCCCCTGGAACTGGAGTTAAGGACAGTTGTTGGCCACCATGTGAGTGATGGGAACCAAACCTGGGTCCTCTGCAAGAACAGCCAGTGCTGTGAGCTACTGAGCCACCTCTCCAGCCCCCTGGAGATTCCTTTTTAAAAATAAAGTTATTCAGGAATAATTTTACGATTGCAACCTAGAATTTTTGAATTCCAGATTTGTAAAGCCAGTGAAGAGTGACTGTGACCCTTCACCTAGTTTCCCCAACAACTGTCTTATATTATGGCAGAACATTTGTTAATGCCTGGAAATCAAACTCTGACCACCAGGGAGGCCAGGAGTAGGAAGATTATTTGACCTTTTGCATAAGCTGGGCAACACAGTGAGACCCATGTCTTAAAAATAATACCACTATGGGTTGAAGTGATGGCTCATCAGTTAAGTGGCTGCTCTCACAGAGGACCTGGGTTCAGTTCCCAGCACCCACACAATGGCCAACCACCACCTGTAACTCCAGTTCCAGGGGAATCCAAGACCCGCTTCTGACCTCTGTGGGCATTGCACGACATTGGTCTGTGAGTTCCTTTTGAGGGTAGTGAGGCAATAGGTCTGTGCTTCTGTGCTGGGAACTGGGATTCTGCTTTCCTTTGTTTTGATTTTAGTTTCGTGAAAATACTGTAATTTATACTCACCATGAAAGGAAATGCCAACATTTACTTATTTATTTATTTGTTTGTTTGTTTATTATTTTCAAGACAGTGTCTCACTTTGTAGCCTAGGTTGGCTGAAACTCACTATATGCTCCAGATTGGCTTCAAACTCTAGTTAATCCTCCTGCCGCAGTCTCCCACATGCTGTGATTACAGGCATGTGTTAGTTATTCTAAGATAATCACAAATACTTGTTTTCTGGTTTGCAGTACAGGCAGTGGAACCCAGGGCCTTGTTCCTGCTAGGCAAGTACTTTGCCACTGAGCTAAATCCCAAGCTCATAAATGATTTTTTACTATTATTAGTTGGGCACTGCACTAAGCAAATTTCAAGCAGAATCCCATTTACTTCCACTTAATTCTTTGTAGTGAATTTTCAATCTTATTATTTAAAAAATTTTAAAAATTATATGTGTTTATTTGTATGTGTGTGTGCATGAACGTATGTGCCATGGGTGTGTTTGTGGAGGTCAGAGGACAACTTATGGTAGTCATTTCTGTCCTTTCACAATATGGGTCTTTGGGATTGAACTCCGGTCATCAGACTTAGTGCAAGTGCCTTCACCTGCTGAGCCATCTCTTCAGCCCTAGTTATACTGTTTTAAAATTGATTATTTGCGTGCTTTGTGTGTGTGTGTGTGTGTGTGTGTGTGTGTGTGTGTGTGTCTGCTTGCACATGCATGCATATACACGTTGCCATGTACGTGCACGTGTACCACAATTTGAGTGTGGCAGTCAAGAGGACAACTTCGGGGAGTCGTTCTCTGCACCTTGCTGAGGCAGGCCTCTTGCTCCTGCTGTGCTGCATCCTCTAGGCTGGTTTCTAGGTGATTCTCTTGTCCCCACCCCCATCTCTCCTCAGGAATGCCAGATTGATAGATGTAGCTTTTTTATGAGTTCTGGTGATCAAACCCAGGCCATCAGACTTGCATGGCAAGCACTTTTACCCTCTGAGCCATGTCATTGGGCCTGTTATTTTGTGTTTTGAGGCAGGGTTCTCTTTATGTAGTGCTGGCTGGCCTGTAACGTGCTATGTAGCCTCAGCTGACCTCAGATCTGCAGCCATTCTCCTGCCTTTGCTGGGAGGAGATATATGCTACCATTCTTTGCTGTGAGGAGTTTGATAAAATATAGATTCTGATTCATGTGTCTGAATACATTCTGAGATGATGTAGTTCTAACAAGTTCCCAGGAGATTTGACTGTCCCCCCTGTAAGCATCAAATGAATAGTCAGGAATCAATGGAAATAACTTAGAAAATCTTTTTTCTCTAAGTGTGAAGAGTATCCTTCCATACTTCATGTCTTATTATTATGTTACAGGACGGTTTACATGATGGAACTGATAATTTATGCAAATGTGCATTATGTAAACTTGCTAGATCCTTTAAGTATAAAAGCTGCAGGTAACATGGCTCTTTGAGGTTCTTCCTTCTCGCCTGTCATCTATCACTTGTGGGTGCTAGCAAGTCTGATCCCCTGGGGGCGATGAGTGCTCAGCTGCTTGCTACTGGGAGTAAGCAAGAAGTTGGACCACACTAGGGCTGCTGGGCAGGAAGAGAGCACACTTGCTGTTGCCAGGAAGGCAGGCCACATTCCTCCAACAAATTGAGTCATTTCCTCTTGCAGGAAAGGAAACTAGGGCTGCTGATCCAAGGGTTTTTGTAACGTCTTTCCTCCAACACCCCCCAAATTCATGTACCAATAAGAACATATTCTTCAAGTCTAGAGACCGTTTCCTTTCCCAGTCTCTGCTGGCAGCTCTCCTCATTAAGAAGTGTTGCTTCTGGGGCTGGAGAGATGGCTCAGTGGTTAAGAGCATGGACTGCACTTGCAGAGGACCCAGATTCAGTTCCCAGCACCCACATCACAGCTAACAATCGTATGTAACTCAAGTTCCTGGGGAATCAGGCGCCCTCTTCTGACCTCTGCCAGCATTGCATGACATGAGTGCACTAACACACATGCAGGCAATACACTCACACAAAAACAAAAATAATAAATAAAATATTTTTTAAAAAGAAGTGATGTTTCTGCCCCTTGTCACTGAGGAGCTCTGAGAATAAATTTTGGAGGAGTTACGTTGTTTTGGTGTTTTCCTGTTTCTTATGTTACTACATTGATATTTATGCATCTAGTGGTTTTTTTTTTCTGCTTAGTTTTAAAATATTTTTAACATTTATTTATTTAATGTGTATGTATATGTAAATATACCACAATGTGTGCAGGAACTTGTGGAGATCAGAAGAGGGCATCAGATCCCCTGGAACTGGAGTTACACGTGGTTGTGACCCACCATGTGGGTGCTGGGAACTGACCAAGGTCCTCTGAAAGAGCAGCAGGTACTCTTAACCACTGAGCCATCTCTCTAGCCCTTAATGTATTTCTTTAAATTTATTTTTATTGTATGTGTATGAGTGTTTTACCTGGATGTGTGTAAGTGCATCACATGCATGCAATGTCCACAGAGGCCAGAAGATGGCATCAGACACCCTGGAACTGAAGTTAAGATGATGGGACCCAAACCCAGGTCCCCTGCAAGAGCAGCCAGTTCTGAGCCACCTTTCCAGCCCCTCCCTTTGTTCGTTTCTTTCCTTTCTTCCTTCCACAATGTAGCTGTCATACTAGCCAATTAATGGACCAGCCTCTTTGACTTGAATAACTGTTGGAGGATAAACAAGCAAGGACAGTATGGCATATACTCAAATTTTAGTTAATAATAAGAGAGGGAGGGAAGGATGGGCAAGGATGAAGATTAAGTAAACATTAGATCACTTTGAAAAGAAAAAAATGAGGTGGATAAAGTAGTGAGGAGAGGAAACTTGCAATCCAATTACAGTCTACAAATTCTAGAGATAAAGAAATAGATGCTGGATGTGGTGGCACACACCTTTAATCCCAGCATTCGGGAGGCAGAGGCACGCGGATCTCTGCAAGAGTTCAAGGCCAGCCTGGTCTACATAGTGAATTCCTGGCCAGCTGGAGCTACAGGGAGACCCTGTCTCAAAAAGAAAAGAGAGTCGAAAAGAAAAGAAAGAGAAAGAAATAGACACAGAGAAATAAAAAGAATGCTTATGGGGTGAATGGCTGGCCCAGCTCCACTGAGTGGAAAGGTGACGTTTTTAAAGTTTGGCGTTGTGCTGGGTGCTTTGCCTGTGTTTCCTCTAGCTGCGCTAGTTTATAACTTAAGAAAACTGATACATTTCCTTTTTCAGTATTTATTTTGCATGTGCTTGTGTGAACGCATGTGCAGGTGTTGCTACAGGCGTGTGGAGGTCAGAGGACAACTTTCAGAAATTGGTTCTCTCCTTCCAACGATGTGGTTTCTGGGGATCAAATTTAGACCATCAGGCATAGCAGCAGGTTCCTTGACCCTCTGAGCCATCTTGCTGGCCATGACACAGTTTCTTGGATGATGTTGAATACCTAACTTAGGAAGAAGTAGCTTGAAGGTGACTGACTAAAAAGTTGCATCTTGAAATCACATCCAGTAGCATAAGTGTTGGGAGCTGATAGCCCTTTTCAAGTCTTTGTGATTATTGAAGTTACTGTATAGAGCAGGGTGGGAAGTTTCTGGGAAACTTGTAATTTTTATTTCTTTTTTGATGCCTCTTTCCTGTCCAAAAAACCCCCAAAAACATTATCTTCCAAATCTACCCCTTATTTCTTCCAAAAATGAATGTAAGAGCATTGTTTTGTTTTTAACTGACGTAAATAGGGGAAACCTTATAAAGGCTAGAGATAATGGGTTGCAATTAATTGTAATACCTGAAATTACCCCAGTATGCTATAAAAAAGAATTAGTGCTAGGTACATCCTGTGACTTTGGAGGATACACTGGGCGATTGTGAATTTTCTGAGTTAGTATATTGACGAGCACTGATCTCGTAGGCCACTTGAGAGTGCCGTGCTGCTTCACATCCAGAGCTTTCCTGAGTATAAGCAGTTGCTCCTGGCCAGAGGCTGCTTTATATTCTCTAATTGCAGAATTAAAAATGATTCAAAATCACTGATTGTTGTTGTTGTTTTCTTGTAGAATTTGCCATCTGCTGTTGTAGCTCATGTCCTGAATCCTCAACCTGGAGAGAAGATTCTAGATTTGTGTGCAGCACCGGGGGGCAAAACTACACATATTGCAGCACTAATGCGTGATCAGGTGAGAGTGTCTCTGTAACAGATCAACTTGCAGCATGCTGCATATTTCGGTGGTCACGGTAGCACCTGACCTTTCCTATAATTTAGGAAACAAAGGGACTCATAATCCAGACCTAGTTCAGAGAGAAATCAAAGAATTCAAAAAGAAAGTCAATTATGCCAATTACTACCTTTAGTTCAGTTGACATTTATCATTTGTGAAGACTGTCTGAAGACCTTCTTGGATCCCCAGTTTGCTAATACGATTATAAGGTTGTTCCTTTACAGAATTCTTTTGCTGAAGTAGTTAAGAGATCTTGTTTTTAATTTTAAGATTTTATACTTAGTTGAAATACTAAGATATAAACTGCCTCCAAAAACAAATTTGACAGTATGTTATGACTTTTCACATCATATATGTATCTGTACATACACTACGCATAAGTAAACATAAACATACATGGTAGAATATGTGTACATGTGTGCCTAGGAAAGAACATAATCCTAGGGCTGGAGAGATGGTGCAGTGGTTAAGAGCACTGTCTGCTCTTGCAAAAGACCTAGGTTTGACTCCCAGCATCCTCACAGTGGCTAACAACCATCAGTAACTCCAGTTATAGGGGAATCTGATTCCCTCTTCTGACCTCCACAGGTATCGCACTACTTACGTGTAATCAATACACTCATACACATAAAATAAAAATAATAAATAAATTTTAAAAATATTTTTATTTTATGTGTATGGGTGTATTGCCTGCATGTAGGTAAGTGCACCTGTGTTGTGCAAATGCCCACAGAGGACAGAAGAGGCTGTCGGATCCCCTGGAACTGGAGTTACGGACAGTTGTTAGCTGCCATGTGGGTGCTGGGATTGGAACCCGGGTCTTCTGCAAAAACAGCCAGTGTTCTTAACTGCTGATCCATTTGTCCAGCCCGATAAATATTTTTTTAAAAAAGAACATAGTCCTTATAATCATGTTTTATCATCACAAAATGTGGGTAAGTCTGATCTTGGACAACTTTAGCCCAACTTCACTCTGCGTTTTTATACCTATGCATTTTCCAAGTTATTTTCTTTTATTATGGCTGGTTTTACCTGTGTTCAAAACTAATTAAAGTTGTAACCATTTTATTCTTCCATTGAAGAAGTATAGTTGTTTGATGTCATCCTTTTTGTTTCAAACTCTGTAAAACCAAGTGCTTGGAAATTTTTAATCTGCAGAGAAATGGGGCAGTGCAGTGATGGGGAATTCAAAAAGTGTGTATGCTTTATGAAGTAAGTATGTTTGTATAATAATAGGGATATTTAAGTGAGAAATTGATAAAACCAGGGAGAGAGAGAGTAATGACTGGAACAGTGTCTCTGAGTAGGTGAGTGTGTTAGGATTGGATGTGCAGGGACTGTTAATGTACCATGAAGCAGTTTATCTGAGAAGGAAGGCCAGGCATATGGGTGCTAATGTTAGTGAGTTGGGACATGTGGCAAAACACTGGAAGTTCTCTTTCACGTGTGTGTCGAGAGCAAGAGCTTAGGAGAAACAAGAAAAGAAAAAGTAACAATGAGAACATTCAGAAGCAAACTCAGATAAATCCAAGCTGAGAAATAATAAGTAACACGAATTTTTGTTTTTAACAAGATAAACTCCAAATATTATTAAAGATACAGTAGAGAAAAATTGGGATAAACATGAGACAAAAGTATTAATAAGAAAACCCAGAAAGTATAAAACAAGGGGCTAGAGAGATGGCTCATGGTTAAGAGCCCTGGCTGCTCTTGCTTTTGAAGAGGACTTGGATTCTGGTTCCCAGCACCCACATGGTGGCTAACAACCATCCATAACTCCAGTTCCAGGGATATAATACCCCCTTCTGGCCTCCTTGGGCATGGCACACACAGGTGTACTTAACAAACAAGCAGGCAACACACACACACACACACACACACACACACGAATAAAAGAGAAAGGTTTCCTAGTTACAAGAAGTGCATAAATGAAATTACTTAGAAGCATGAAGAGATATAAAACCATGAAAATGTTTAAAAGTACAGTAAAAATTGAAATGCTGCTAAAAAGGAAAACAAGGGGAAGCACAGAAGCAGAAGAAGAAAAAGATAACATGTTGGAGTTTCTTTGTGGGACATTGAAATGTGGAGATGACCATCCATGCCCTGGCGCAGGGTGGGTCAATGCACTACGGACTCAATGCCTCAGCCAAACCTGCGGCTGCCTTGGAGGCTTGTGAGAGCTCAAGGTTTGTCCTGAAGCGGGCCTGCTGTGCCAGCCTCTTCACCAGCACCACCTGGCATAGCTTTTGGGTGAGGCTTGGCATCCCCAGGGATGGCGCTGCTACAGCTGTGTTCCAGCATGGCTGATTTCAGCGCTTCCTGCTGACAGGCTTCCTGTTCTCCAGTGTGGATCTCTTACATGGGCCACATGCAGGCTGGGTGCCACTGTATCCCGAAGTCCTGATGTGATACTTGAACTCTACCATTCTAGAACATTTTACTGTGATACACAAAAGTTTGAACTCATAGTTTCTCGCTTCAGTTACCAGAGTTCACAGATGTTTGTATGGTTAACTCTAAATACTAAGATGAGCATAAGTCTTAAAACAATACTCATTTGCATGTAAAGTCTTTGAAGCTAGATTTTTTATAGAATCGTTTCATGCTTTTTTGGAGGCAAACAGTCACATAAAACCGGTAGTTTGTAATGTTTGCCTTCAGGGGTGATTTTGGGTTTCTTGAGAACACTGCAAACACTGTTTTCAGGTTTGATTTCTGTAGATTAAAAGTAGCTAGCTGTAGGTAGATCAGCTGTTAGTGCATGTTTGTTTAAAGGAAAGACACATTATTTGGGGATTTTCTTTTTAAAGAAACATTTCAGTTTTTTTTATTTTTAGAAATGATAGAGAAAATTGCCAAACATAATTTTCATGTTATTAAAAACCAACCAACCCCTGAGAGGTCTAATAAAATAAAATTTAATCATTCCATATCATTAATGTAAAGGAAATCTTTATTGCCTATCCTAGGGAAGATTCTTTTTATACAGGAAAATTTATATTCATCAAATATTACATAAAACTTAAAACAGCTCTAAGCAAAACAGTACTTAACAAATCATGCGAATAGGAAACCTCAGTCACATACCAATTTTGTACTTAAATATTTACAAACCACTTCTTTGCATTGATGCCTCAGTTTATGTGTTTTCCATATGATATAAAGAACTAATGTCACAGTTTTATAAGCTATTCCACTAAAAATTAAACAGTAGAATGGTCTCACCATATTTCCACATTAAGAACATAACAAAATAATGAATTAGTTTATAGCCCTTAAGAACCTATAATTGACCAGTCATTGAAAGAAAATCAATTTTATTTTATTTTTTTTTTGGTCTTTTGAAACAGGGTCTCCCTGTGTAGACCAGGCTGGCCTTGAACTCACAGAGATCCACATGCTTCTGTTTCCCGAGTGCTGGGATTAAAGGCCTATGCCAACACACCCAGCCAGATTTTCTTTTTCTTTTTTTTCTTTTTTAAAAAATTTATTATTTATATTTTATGTGTATGAGTGTTAAGCCTGCATGTAGGTAAGTTTACCCATGTTGTGAAATGCCCGCAGAGGACAGAAGAGGCTGTGGGATCCCCTGGAACTGGGGTTAGCTGCCATATGGGTGCTGGGATTTGAACCTGGGTCTTCTGCAAGAACAGTCAGTGTTCTTAACCGCTGAGCCATCTCTCCAGCTCCCAGATTTTCTTTTTTAAAAAATATTTTATTTATTATTTTTATTCAATGTGTATGAGTGTATTGTCTGCATGTATGTAAGTACAACATGTCCAATGCCCATGGAGGTCAGAGGAGGGCATTGGGTCCCCTAGAACTAGAGTTACAAACAGTTGTAAGCTGCCATTTGGGTGCTGGGAACTGTACCCAGATCCTCTGCAAGAGCAGCCAGTGCTCTTAACCACTGAGCCATCTCTCCAGGCCTGATTGGGGATTTTCTTTTATTCAGTGCTGGGAACTGAACCCAGGGCCTTGTGCTTACTGGAAACTCTACTGTTGAGCCGTGCCCTCAGCCAGTGTAACTTTGGTGCATATTTGGTTGATGAATTCAGCAGGCAGGGAAGAAAGTGTAGAAGACACAGTTTTCACTAGTTTTTGTATCAATGGCTTTCATAACTGCTTCAGATTTATACTTTTTTTTTTTTTTAAAGGGAGAAGTAATAGCATTGGATAAAATACCCAGTAAAGTAGAAAAAATAAAGCAGAATGCCTCCTTGTTAGGGCTGAATTCTGTCAGGGCATTTTGCTTTGATGGAACGAAGGCACTTAAACTTGATATCATTGATGACACAGAAGGTAAGTTAAACTTTTGTTTTCCTTGTTCTATTCTTAATATTATACATATTTACATATCTATTCCAATAGATCATAATTGTGTGTATACGTGGGATGCAATGGATATCTTGGTTTAAGTATAAATATAGAGTGACCAGGGCTGGAGATATGACTCACTGGTTACAAGCACTGACTGCTCTAGCAGAGGACCACAGTTCGATTCCCAGCACTCACATGGTGGCTAACAACCATCCGTAACTCAAGTTCCAGGGGATTTGACGCCTGCTTCTGACTTCTGCAGGCATTGCACGACACAGGTGCACATACACACATGCAGGCAATACACTCATATACGTAAAATAAAAATAATAACTAAAAAAAATACGGAATGACCCAAACCAAAGTAATTATCATATCCGTAACTCGGTTGTAAGACATTTGAAATTTACTCTTAACAGTTTTGGAATGTAACACGTTAAGTATGGAATCATGTTGTACACTACATCTTAACACTTGGGCTGATTGTGTAGTGTGGCTGTTGGAAAGAGTCTGCAGTGGACTCTGGAGTGTGGCTGTCTCTTCAACATGGTGATGTTAGTTCCAGTTCCTATATTCCCACTGGTGAGCATGACTGCCAGTTCGTATGGTGGTTTCATTATTCATTGTTTGACAGCGATGCTGTTTTTACTAGGGCTGTGCTGGTTGGTTTTCTCATCGGCAGCCTGTGTGCTGTGCCCTCTGGTCCACGCTCTGCTCTGCCAAACTGTCTTCTCTTGAGCCTCCTCACAGGTGTCAGGTTATGTGTCTTACGGTTCCATTTGCATTTTCTTGATGACTAGTGCTGGTGTGCTTCTTTTCCATATACCTGCCAGTCATATCTTCTTTCAAAAACCAGTTAAGGATGTGGAGAGATGGCTCAGCATTAAGAGCACTGGCTGCTCTCCAGGTTCAGGTTCCCAGCACTCACATGGCAGCTAACAATTGTCTGTAAGTCCAGTTTCAGGGGATCCAGCACCCTCTTCTGACCTCCGAGGGCATTTCACAACATACATGCAGGTAAAATATTCACATGTATAAAAATACAAATAAGTTGCACCAGGCACACACCTTTAATCCCAGCACTAGGAGGCAGAGACATGCAGATTTCTGGGAGATGGAGGTCAACCTAATCTACAGAGTGAGTTCCAGACCAGCTGGACCTAGAGGGAAACGCTGTCTCCAAAAAGCAAAATCAATATTGTGTTAATGAGATGGTGAACTTTTCCTGAACCCCTTAGTGCAGTGCTTATGGATGGGGCCGTAGACAAGTAGCTTTCCATAAGTCTGCCTACTCTTCTGAATTCTTCAGAAACCATCCTCTTTCCTTTTCTTGGTTCTCGTCTCTAAACATGCTTTCCTTTACACTCTGGGCTGCTCCAAGCTCTGGAATGAAAGTCTGGATTTTTATGTGGTTTCTGGGGATTGAATCCAGGCCTTCATACTCGGGTAACAAGTAACTAACTGAGGTTTCTCCTCAGCATGAAAACTGGACATTTTAAATAACAAATCATAACACCTGTTCATACTAAACCATGCCTTTCCAGACTTGCTTGTTTGGTGTGTTGCTTGGGCTCTTCTAATGAAATACATTCCCCAGCATGTGTAGCTTTTCATGCTACTTCTCAGACATCATGGCCATGTGTGTGCTTGTTGGTCCTGAAATGACCTTGGTTTTATCAGAGTTCTCTGTGTCTCGGCTGGTTCAGCATAAAGCTGTTAGCCTTCACTAACTGCAGCTTGCTCTGTCTTCAGCCGCACTTTAGGGTATTCCTGACCTGCTAGCTGTATAATAATTTGGACATCTTTGGCTGTAGTCTGTTCCCACCACAGGAAGGCTCTTCTCACTCCCCGTCGTTCTTTGATAAACTTCGACCAGCTGTGGTCTAGTTTAGTGTTCTCACAGAGCTCCCAGCCTCCTTTTAGTTACTACTCAGCTTTCTTTTTAAAAATATATTTATTGAATTTTTGAAAATTTCATATAATATATGCTGATTATGCTGATTATATTCAGACCCTCTCCCCTATTTACATCTCTCCTTCTTACCTCCCCACCAGTCTGATTTCATGTGCTTTATTATATTTTAAGGTCTATTGAGTCTAATTTGGCATCTGTAAATGTCCTTCAGTAAGGAACCAGGCTCCACTCACTGGAACCTGGTTAACCTACTCACCATCACACCCTTAAAGAAAACTCACTCTCCCAGCAGTTAACTGTTGCCAGTAGTTCCTCAGGAAGTGTTGTGACTTTTTACTCACTTCCTCCATCTCTATGCTTGGATTTTTGTCTGATTTGAGTTTGACTAGATCTTGTACATGCTGGCACCATTGCTGTGAGTTCATATGAGTTACTTCCCAGCTGTCTGGTAACTGTTTCCTTCTGGTCATCCACCACCTCTGGCTCTTAAAATTTTCTGCCTCCCTCTTCCACAATGATCCCTGAGCCATGGGAGGCAGAAGTTTGATATAGGTGTCCTATTCAGGGATCAGCATTCTGCAGCCTCTTGTTCTCTACACATTGACCAATTGTGGGTCTCTGTGTTAATCACCATCTGTCTGCTGCATGAAGAAACTTTTCTAGTGAGAGCTGAGAGACACTTTAGTCTATGGGTATAACAATAAATCATTAGGAGTCAGTATAATACTTCGTCCATTTAGCAGAATAGTAGTGGATAGCTCCATATAGAGGAATGAAATTAGGTCCTTATTTCTTACCAAGCACAAAACTCAACTCCAAACGAAAAGGACTTCAACATAAGACCTGATACCCTGAATCTGATAGAGGGAAAAGTAGGGAATATGCTGGAACTTAGAGGCACAGGAAAGGACTTTCTGAACAGGATTCCTATAGCACAAGCATTAAGTCCAACAGTTGACAAATGGGATCCATAAAACTAAAAAGCTTCTGTACAGCAAAGGACAACCATCATTCAAATGAAGAGACAACCTACAGAATGGGGGAAAAAAGGCTTTACTAGCTATACCTTTGACAGAGGGTTAGTGTCTAGATTATACAAAGAACTCAAAAAACTAAATATCAGAAGAAAACAATTAAAAATTGGGGCAAGAAACTAAATGCAGAGTTCTCAAAAGATGAAACTCAAATGACTAAGAAATATTTTTTTTAAAGGTTCAACAACTTTAGCCGTCAGGGAAATCCAAATTAGAACTACTTTTGAGGTTTAATCTTGCCCCCGTCAGAATGGCTAAGATTTAAAAAACAAACAGCTCCTCAGTTATTTTCGGAAAGTACAACAAAGCTTAAACTTCTGTCTGTTCGAAATAAGTCAGTTCACCTGTGGGGTCTGCAGAACTGTTCTTCCTTTCTGCCGCTCCCCTGTGACTAAAGCTGCCAGCTGCAGCTCCAGACTTGGGTCCAGGCCAGTGAGGACCCTCTTCACTGTGAGCTGGGGCGAGTGCAGAAGGCTTAGTGTTCTCAGCCTGCTGCACCCTGGGCAGCCTTCTGTGAGTGGGGGTTGGGCAGAGGCAAACAGTGGCAGGCTTTGAACTGATTTAACCTGGAGTAGAGCTTGTGCACCATGGAGCTGGGGCTGCTGAGGAAAGTTCACCAGCAGCCCCTGCCTAGGAGATACTTCATTCCTTGCATTCCCTGACTGGGAACTTTGAGAGAGAAGAGGTTTTGTGTTCTTCACTGTGCTCATATGAACTACATCATTCTCTCTGGGCTTCAGGAAGGGGCAAAACCGTTGGGAGGCAGAAGGGAGGAAGGAGTGGGTCATGACTCAATGCTACAGGTTGCCACTGTTCATTAGGAGATGCCGAACCATCAGTATCCCAAAGCCACCTTGACTTCACTTCTTTAATTAGCTAATTAACTAATTCTGTATTTATGTTCTGGGATTGAACCTAGGGCCTTGCCCCATGCTAGACTAGTGCTTTACCACTGAGAAATAGCCCTAGCCCTCTTTTTACTTTTTATTTTAAGATACAGTATCACTAAGTTGTGCAAACTGGCCTTGAACGTGTGATCCTTCCCTACCCTAGTAGATGGATTATGTGCTGCCAGGCCTAGCTTTAATTTTTTTTTTTTTTTTGGTCTTTTTGAGACAGGGTCTCCCTGTAGCCCTAGCTGGCCTGGATTCGCTATGGAGACCAGGCTGGCCTCGAACTCACATGAAATTGCTTCCAAGTTACAAACTACTCCAAAATTATACAGTTCTCTACATCTCCAGATGTAGTTGGAAGATTATATATTATGTGGAAAAACTTTTTTACTTGTTTGTTTTAATTTTTAAGACTTATTTTTATTTATGTGTATTTATATGTGTCCATGTATGTGGGTACTCAAGGAGGCTAAAAGAGGGTGTTAGATCTCCTGGAGCTAGAGTTAAAGGTGGTTGTGAGTTAAAGGTGGTGCTGGGAACTGAACTCAGGTCCTCTGAAGAGCCTGAAGCGCTCTTAACTACTGAACCACCTCTAGCCCCTTGCTATTTTTTTGAATTGGCATACCAATAATGCATTTCAGTATGACGTCTTCAGACACATCATTGTACTTTGCTCATATTCATCCCCTTGATGACTATCCTTCGTCTCTTCCCTCCTTCTCACTGGTCCTCTTCCTTCCCCCTTTCTGTGTGTATTTGTGTAGCTATATATAGATATACATGTATGTGAGAGCTGTCTTTCTAGTCTGTCTTTACTTAATGTGTTGATCTCTAGTTCCATTCACTTTCCTGAAAACCACATTCTTTCCTCTTTGAAGCTAAAAACAACTGAATTGAGTATGTGTCACATTTCTTTATTCATTTATCTACTGATGGATGGATGTTTAGGTGGGTTCCATATCTTGCCTTTCATGACTAGTGTACTGGTGAATATTGAACACGCAAGTATCTCTGAGGTATGCTGAATTAGAATCCTTCAGGAATATACCCAGAAGTCAGCTGGACCATGTGGTAAGTCTATTTTTAATTTTTTTTTTTGACAGAGTCTCCCTAGGCCCAGCCCTCCTGGAACTCACTGTATGGATCAGACTGGTCTCGATCTCACAGAGATCTGCCTGCCTCTGCCTCCTGATAGTTGAAATTAAAGCTGTGTGCCACCATGCCGAGCGTTATTTTCACTTTGTTTGAGGAACCTCCGTAGTGGCTGCATTTGTCTGTGCTCCCAGCAGCAGTGAATAGGGGTCCCTCGTTCCTGCATCCAACATCCTCCCAACAGCACTTGTTTTGTTTTCTTGTTGGCCATTCTGACTGGGGTCAGATGGCCCCTTTATATAGTTTAGACTTGTGTTTCCCTGAGGACTGAGAATGGTTTTCATGTGTTTATTAACCATTTGCCTGCTGTCTTCTTTTGAGTACTGTCTTATCAACAGTATCCATTTATTGACTGGATGTTTGGGGAGTATTTAATTTTTCAACGTCTTTATGGGTCCTAGGTATCAATCCCTTGTGAGATGTAGGTTGGCAAACATTTTCTCTTATTTTTCATGCCGTCTTTTCACTCTGTTGATTGTTTCTTTTGATGTGCAGAACTTTTTCATTTTATGAAATCCCATTCTTGCAGTTATTTCCTGAGTTATTCAAGTCCTTTATCTTGAAGTGTTTTCCTTTAGCAATTTCAGTTTCAGGTTTTATGTGAAAGGTTTTGGTCCATGAGTTATTTTTGGCAGTGTGAGAAATAAGGATCTACCTCATTCTTTACATATTAGTGTCCTGTTTCCAAGGTATCTGCTTTATTCCATGGGTCTGTGTGCATGTGTTTGTGCTAGTGTCATGCTGTTTTTGTTTACAGTTTAGTACTGTCATTTGGAGCCAGGTCTCACAGTGCCTTGAACATCGGTCTTTCTGTCCAGGAGTGCCGGCTCTGGTGGGTCTTTTGTGCTTCCATGTCAGTTTTAACTTTTTTTTTTCCTGCAAAGAATGTCATTGGAAATTTGATAGGGATTGTATTGAACCCATGTGTGGCTTTGGGTAGTAGAGCCATTTTCACAGTTCTGATTCTACCACTCTGTAAGCACGGGAGGTCTTTCCATCTTCTAATATTTTCTCCAGGTGCTTTCTTCAGTGTTTCAGAGTTTAGAAAAGCTTCTGATAAATGGAGCATATATATTCTTACAGTACAAGGAGGTTTTCAAAGTCAGTGCATTTGTCTTTCTAATTTTGAATAAATTTTGCTCACACTAAGTACATTTGGTGATCATTTTTGTGAACTGGCTTTTAATGTCTACATAATCACTACCATCTATTAATAAGGGTGGTATTAGTTCCATATTTATTGCTATAGCAAAACACCTGAAAGAAACAACTTCAAGGAGTAAAGATTTATTTGGACTCACTTTTTTCAAAGGTTCCTTTAGCTCATAATGGTAGAGAGGGCATGGTGGAGCAGAACAGTTCCTTGTAGAGACCAGGAACTAGAGCAAAGGAGGGTTCTAAGACTTGTTTATGACAAAATATGGTCTCAAAGGTTTGCTCCCAGCCTCCTCCAGCTGGCCCCTTCTCCTATCTTTCTCTACTTCCCAATATTAGGAATTAATCTGTTTATTGGATCTGAGCCCTTGTGATCTGATCATCACCGACCTACCCAGGGGAGTGATTTACTAGTGCCCCAGGCATTTCCCTACCTAGTGAAACTGTCAAAAAAGAGCAGCCAGCACATGCTTTTGGAGAATGATGAGATTAGGCACAACCACTACAGGGCCACTGGAACTTGGACATTACCCGGACGGGGCTCTGGCCTCTGCAGGCTGATACTTACAGGAGAAGATGCAGTTGCGGACGCCCAGGTAAAGGGCTATTGCTGTGAAGGTTTTGACTGTAAGAGCAAGTAATCAGGAGGAAGTCTGTTTCGCCTTCCTTGCCTTCCATCCTCTCTTCCTTTCCCATCACTCCTGGGCCTCCTGTCGGACAGTGGTCATTCATGGCATTGTCGCATTGGCATCCTTTCTGTCCGGGGCACAGAAAAGTAGCTCGTGTCTGGCACTACATTAGTTACTTGTCTTCTGGCTGTGACCAAATCCCTTACAAAAACACATTAAGGAAGGAGGGTTCATTTGGCTCACAGTTCTTTCTTTAATGTGTATTTTTACTGAGTTTTGTGCATCTCATATAATAGATTTTTTTTTTTTTCGGTCTTTTTGAGACAGGGTCTCCCTGTAGCCCTAGCTGGTCTGGAACTCAACTATGTAGACCAGGCTGGCCTCGAACTCAGAGAGATCCATCTGCCTCTGCCTCCAGAGTTCTGGGACTAAAGGCATGTGCCACCATGCCCAGCAATATAATAGATCTTAATCAAATTAAGATCCACTCACCCATTTGCACCCCAGCAGCCTCCTCTCACTGGATTTAATATGGATATTGAGCACTTTTTAAGGTGCTTCTTGGCCATTTTTATTTCTTCATTTGTGAACTCTGTTCAGATCCATAGCCCATCTTTTTACTGAGTCTTTTATTTTCCTGTTTCTTTGGTTTTTATGAGTTCTTTGTGTATTTTTTATATTAATCCTCTGTTGGGTGTGCAGCAAGTCAAGATTTTCACTCTGGGTTTCCTCTTCCCTTCCTTGGTTGTTTCCTTTGCTGTGTAGAATCTTCAGTTTAATGGGGTCCTACTTGTTGATTGTTGACCTTAATGCCTGAGCAACTGCTGTCTGATTTAGAAAGTCCTTTCCTACACCTATATCTTGTAGGGTACTGCCAATGTTTTCTTCTAGAAGTTTCAGAGTTCCAGGTTTCATATTGAGGTCTTTGGTTTATCTGGAGTTGACTTTTGTGCAGGGTGAAAGATAAGGTTCTAATTTCATTCTTCTGTAGGTGGAGATCCAGTTTTGCCAGTACCATTTGTTGAAGATGCTGTATTCCTGGCTCACAGGTCTAGAGCATACGGTGTATAATGCAGGAAAGGTTTGGTAGTGGGAACAGGAAGCAGCTGGTCTGCCACATTGCTCCAGGGTCAGGAAGCAGAGAGCGATGGATGCCTATGCCTGGATCGCTTTCTCCTGTTACTCAGTCTGGGATCTCAGTTCATGGAATAGTACTCCCCACATTTGGGGTGCCTTCCTACCTCAGGCAACTTAAAATCTGGATAATCTGTCACAGAGGTGCTCAGAGATCTGTTTCCATGGTGACTCTAAATGCTGTCAAGGTGACACTCAACATTGACTATCACAGACGTATTTGGAAGCAGAATGGAAGCCTGGAAAGACAAGTGTGTGCAGTGTTTTTGTATATGATTAAGGCTGCATGCCGGCATTGCAGTGAGAGCACATTGACCAGCTTTCAGTTTATTTGTGGGGGAAGCAAGGAGGGAGAAGGGAAAAGAACACATACAAGAAGTCCAGAGGCTGCAGAGGTGGCTCTTCCAGAGGACCTGAGTTTAGTTCCCAGCACCCATGTTGGAAGATTGACAACCTTCTGTAACTCCTCCAGCGCATCCAGTGCCTTCTTCTGGCCTTCTTGAGCATGCACACACATGGCATTCACACACACACACACACACACACACACACACACACACACACGGTGCATTTAAAAAAAAAAACAAGTTCAGGATGGCTTAGAGTTTAGAGTTAAACTGTGATAATAATTGGAAACAAACAGATCTAGGTGAACATTTCCATGGCATCGCATTGGGGTCTACTTTAAAGAATGAAAGTAAAACATTTCATTTGGCATTTATTTAAAAAAGACTAAAGTTAGGATAGTAGATGGTAGGAAATATTTATAAAAGATTATAGGAAAATTAGTATCTTTTATATATAAAGAACTGTTCTAATAAATAAGACAGTGGTTTCAGTAGGAAAGGACTACACAAACGATGTACCAACACAGGAAAAACATAAATTGGCAATAAAATAAGAATCAGTTTTAATGAGATTTTGGGAAGGCAGCTACACTCACAATAACAGCATAGATGGTATGGTATTTTTAGAGGGAATTTTTACTAGTATATATCAAAAACCTTAAAATGTCTTAGAAAATTATTTCTTTTCTAAGACAGCAGGTAAAACAGCAAAAAAAAAAAAAGCTCACAAATGGAGATGAACTGAATTGATAAATGGAGATGAATTAAACTGGTAATGGCTTGTATCCTAACAGCTTTACCATCTGATAAAAGTAGGAGATAATGCTATGCTTTTAAACACTTGTGTGGATCCTGGGTAGTAAACTTGCTGTGAGGCATTCAGTAGCTTCGGTAAGCTCGCAGGTGGCCCAAATAAATATGTAATGAGAATATTTAGTTTCGTGACTTTCTCCAGTAATGCTAAATAGATCAAAACTGGTCATGGAGAAAATTATTCAAGAGAACACATAGGGACGCATGGTGAACTGTTAAATCCGAGGGTCAGTGGCTCATTTTGGACCCTAACCATACTCATGGCCACAGAAACAGGACGCCAAAGAGCACCAGCCAGAGCCAGCATATTTGACTGTAACCTAAGAGGCTCTGAATTTTTCTGGTGCTGTCTGCATTGGCAATTACTAAGAGGAAAAGTTTCACTATGACTGGAATTAATTCCAGGCCCTAGCTCTGAGGCATTATGGCTTCTAAATTTGAGAGTTAGTTGAAGGTCTTAGTTGAGTTGGTCTGGGTTTATACTGTGTTAGAAAAATAACCCTCATCTGAAACAACCACATTTTAATGTTATTACAAAGTCAGATCTGTAAGTCAGTGTTACTTTAACCAGCTACTTGCATAAAGGGAGAAATTATTTTTCTTTATCTGCTATCCTGGATTATGTCAACTTTTCATCATTGTGTACATCTCAAGAGTTTTCTGTTCTAGACCTGTATGTCAGATAGCAGATGTGTTTGTAATTCTCTTTATAGGGGCACCTCCATTCTTACCAGAGTCTTTTGACCGAATTCTCCTTGATGCACCCTGCAGTGGAATGGGGCAGAGACCAAATATGGCTTGTACTTGGACTTTGAAGGAAGTGATGTCGTATCAGCCACTACAGCGAAAACTCTTTCATGTGGTATGTGGTATGTGCTGGTCCTTTACTGTGAAGAAGTTGTGCTTCACTAGTTCAGCATTCGGTACACCGAGAGCAGTATACAAGGCAGCAGCCCCCACCCAGAGCAGTGTGCAAGGCAGCAGCCCCCACCCAGAGCAGTGTGCATGGCAGTAGCCCAAATATGGCTTGTACTTGGACTTTGAAGGAAGTGATGTCGTATCAGCCACTACAGCGAAAACTCTTTCATGTGGTATGTGGTATGTGCTGGTCCTTTACTGTGAAGAAGTTGTGCTTCACTAGTTCAGCATTCGGTACACCGAGAGCAGTATACAAGGCAGCAGCCCCCACCCAGAGCAGTGTGCAAGGCAGCAGCCCCCACCCAGAGCAGTGTGCATGGCAGCAGCCCCCACCCAGAGCAGTGTGCAAGGCAGCAGTACTCACCCAGAGCAGTGTGCAAGGCAGCAGCCCCCACCCAGAGCAGTGTGCATGGCAGCAGCCCCCACCCAGAGCAGTGTGCAAGGCAGCAGTACTCACCCAGAGCAGTGTGCAAGGCAGCAGCCCCCACACAGAGCAGTGTGCATGGCAGCAGCCCCCACCCAGAGCAGTGTGCAAGGCAGCAGTACTCACCCAGAGCAGTGTGCAAGGCAGCAGCCCCCACCCAGAGCAGTGTGCATGGCAGCAGCCCCCACCCAGAGCAGTGTGCAAGGCAGCAGTACTCACCCAGAGCAGTGTGCAAGGCAGCAGCCCCCACCCAGAGCAGTGTGCAAGGCAGCAGTACTCACCGAGGCCTTTTTGCAGAACAACCCAAGAGTCATTGGTAGTTACCCGGTTAAGTAGAATTTTGTATGGTCATATATAGAGTATTGTTTAGCCTTAAAAGGAATGAAATTCTGGTACATGCTACAATATGGATGACCTTTGAGATGTTACGCTAAGTGAAGTAAGTTGGACACACGCTGTATGATCCCACTTATGAGGTAATTAGATTAGGATAATTAAACCCACTTACGAGGTAATTGGATTAGGCAAACCCTAAGGACAGAGAATGGAACAAAGGGAGTTGCTATTTGATGGTTAGAGAGGTTCCGTTTGGGATGCTGAGAAGTTCTGTGGATGAATAGCGGGGATGGCTGCATGGTAAATTTTACGTATTTTTTGACTTCACACAAGGAAGAGATTGGAAAGAACTAACTTTTGTCTGGTTTTGGTTCTTTGAGACAGGGTCTCACTATGTATCCTAGACTGGATTCAAGTTCTTAATCTTCCTGCCTCAGCATCACAGTGCTGGGATTACTTGTCACTTGGGTGCACTATCATGCCTAGCCATAGCTTTAAATATAGGGAGCTTTCCTTTATGCTGACTGCTCCTTTAAGTACAGAGCCAGTCTATAAAATGAATTCATTGAGAGATTTAATCTCAAACATTCTACTCCTTAAAAGAGAAAACTTAGCTAAAGGCTATATAACAAGCAACAATGCCAGATAGGGGATACCTTCTTTTGAGTTGATGGCTGGGGTGGCCCAAGGGACTCCCAGATAGTAACCCAGCACAGAACTGGGAAAATGAACAGCAGACCCCAGTCTTATCCAAAGGAATATAGATTAGGAACAGCTGACCTTCCTAAAACAAAGACCTCTAGATAGGCTGACTAGATTCACCAGAAGGGCAAGTAGTGGGGAATGGCTGGGGTGCCGACAACACAGCAGACAGTAGCAGGAATATCAGAGTATAAGGGCTCTAGTGGGGGGAGGGAGGCTATGGGAGGGTTGCTATCTGGAAAGTGGGTTGTATAGATGAATAAGATGGTTTGGGATGCTCTGTGTGATAT
>NW_008360051.1:917751-922725 GCF_000622305.1 Nannospalax galili | reverse complement strand
TAATTCAACAGTGAACCTAAAAATTTTATAGCCACTTTTGAAAGAGATGTATCTTTGCTCTGGAAACTGTTATTGAGTATGTTAAAGCTTAATGAAATGCTTCTTCAAAAAATAAAAAATATATATATAATAAAAAAAGAGAAAACTGGCTGAGTTGTTCATGCCTAGTTGCTAATTGACACAAAGAATTCAATATAAATACAGTACTTTTTATATGGCTCCTGGTTTAGTTATCAGATTAAAAACTGGGCGTGGTGGTGCATAGCTTTAATCCCAGCACTTGAGAGGCAGAGGCAGGCAGATCACTGAGATTGAGGCCAACCTGGTCTATGCAAGTTCCAGGCCAACTGGGGCTCAAGAGAGACCTTGTCTGAAAAACAAACAAACAAAAAAGTAGTAAGTCTAGGGGCTGGAGAGACGGCTCAGCAGTAGAGAGTGCTGGCTGCTCTTGCAGAGGATCCAGGTCCAGTTCCCAGCATCCACATGGTGGCTAACTATCTATAAATCCAGTTCCGTCACCCTTTTGTAGCTTCCAAGGGCAGCAGGCATGTACATGGTACACATGCATACATGCAGGCAAACACTCATACACATAAAAGATTTTCAAAGTAGTAGTAAGTCTAATAGAGGCAAACACATTATTAAAATGGGTAGTGATAACACCCAGCCTAGACTGCAGGAGGAGCATTAAGAGCTGCACATTTGATGGATCTCCTACATTTCAGAAGATGCACAGAGAGAATTCTTGAAGGTTTCTGTCAGTTTTTTCAGATTGACTCATTTGATTTCAAAGTATCAAGCACTTTTAATTTTTTAAATGTATGTGTGTGTGTGTGTGTGTGTGTGTGTGTGTGTGTGTGTGTCTGCTTGTCTGTATCTGTGCCATCTACATGCAGAGGTCTGCAGAGGCCACAAGAGGGTGCTAGAACCCCTGGAACGGAATTTACAGGCAGTTGTGAGCTGCCATGGGTGCTGGAAACTGAACCCAGTTCCTCTGTAAGAGCAGCAAGTACTCTTATCTGCTGAGCCCCAGTATAAAGAACTTTTGATGGGAGATTAATTCATTATTTCTTCTCTGCACTCCAGTGATAATACATATAATACAGCAACAATGAGTGTACTCTTAATTGTTAGTGTCTGAAGTCTCTGAGTGCATTTCTGTTCATTTCTTTGTCTCCTTTCATACACAGAGGAAACGCTGGGTATAGGTCATGTAGCTAGTTTTCTAGTCTTCAGAGCGCACATCCTTCAAGTTAAGACAGCAAGCAGCACAGAGGATTCCCAGCCAAGTCCACTGTGACCTGAGGCTAAATTAAGATACTGCTTTATTTATTTATGTGCTTTTTGCTTTCTGTTGTTATTCCTTTTACGTCATAGTAAAAATGGGAATTCAATAAGGCTGTTAAGAGTAGATACATGACATCAGTGCAGAGGGCCAGCTGACCATGTGTAAGGGAGAGCAGGCATGCCATGTGGCGTGGCAGAGGTCAACTGAGGACATGGACGTGCACATCAGACCTGTCTTGATTTGAGCCCTGGCTCCTGCACATAAGTTACTTTACGTACACTGATTTTAATACTGGAGAAAGGGAGCACACACCTCCATCTGGTAGCGGCACTGTATTGGAAATAGTAGCCTGCCCTCATGACTGGAAAGGATTCATTAAGAATATCCATGCCATGCGTTAGGTATGACAGCCAGGTACTGACAAGGGAACTGAATACAGGACTATGGGATTCGGAAAGGCAACCTGGCCTGAAATGTCGATTTGTAAGATTTAGCATAAAGGTGATTAGGGAAGTAACTGAAGATTGTATGTGAGAGGCTTAGTCCACGTGGACTGTGAGCATTCCCAGTGTGAAGGCTGTACAGTGCAGAATCCTTACTACAAAGGACAGCATTTTATTGCTCTCACATAGTTGGAAGTCACGGTGTGTTTTCTATGACATCCATCCAGATGTTTATGTGGTTTTAGCATGCGCACAGTTTGTACACCGTTTGATCCTGGCTTTCTTTAGGCAGTTGAGCTCCTGAGGCCAGCGGGAGTGCTGGTTTACAGCACATGCACGGTAACTCTGGCCGAAAATGAAGAACAAGTTGCCTGGGCCCTCACAGCCTTCCCGTGCCTTCAGCTCCAAGCCCAGGTGAGACCATTTCCATTTCCCTATGTAATCTGGTAACTCTCAGAACATGGAGTGCAGTGGCACATACAGGGTGTTATGAAAACACAAGTGAAGATGATGGGGCACACTGTCTTCACAAGAATATTTCTGTATTCAAATCCACTTTAGCCTGAGCACAGGGATTTGCACATCCTGGTGACAAAGTTTTTCCTCCTCTCTGTACTCTGCCACTGTGTAAAGTGGGTCAGAGCTTGAGGATACTTTTGCAGTCGTTTATTCTGCTTACTGTTGCTAACAGTGTACCTCTTAAAATGGCTTTTTGTTTCCTTTCCAGTCCTACATGTTTTCTGATTTGGGAAAAGTGGAGCATTTTTTTCCTTTCTGCCACATCAGGTCGCAAACATACTTTCACAGCCGTGGGCTGTGAGATACCAAAGACTGCCAAGGGGACAAAAAGTGCCTCTCTGTAGTCTTTACATGACATATATGATATTTGTAAATCTCCTTTGTAATTTGTTTCAAAAAGCACTAGTCTTATTCTGTTATAACTTTTATTAAGACAATTTGATTCAGCTTTGAGATAATCAAATCAATAATGATGATACTCCCATTCAGAGGCATTAAACATCCGGCCGCTTTGGTTCCTATACAGAATTCAAGTAGGTAATCAGAATACAGTGATGAGGACAACCTGGAAATGGTTCCTGGACTCAAAATTCAAGATAACTGCATTGTAGATGAAGACTTTGGACTACAGGGAAGTGGTATAAAGAAGTAAACACATACATTCCATCACTTCCATGGATAATTAGGTTTTCTTAACATAGTTTCTTCTGAAAACCTGCCTACATTAACATATGAACACTTGTCTATGAAATGCTAGCTTATTAGCTTATGGATCTTTGGCACCAGTAATCTTCAATCACTAAGTTCCTTATGACTGTGTAGTCCTTTAAACTAGATGGTACATCCTTAGTTGATGTATCCTCTTCTAATGTGCGTTCTTCTAGTGCACTTAAAACAAAACTTTTATCATAGAGTGGGTGTGGTTAAAGGCCTTTTATTTTTCTAACACACATGGGGAGGTTGGACAACTTGTGGGAGTCAGTTCTCTCCTACCATGGGGGTCCGTCAGGAGCCCTACCCACTGAGTGATCCCACCAGTCCTAGGAAAGGCATTTTCGGTTCTTAAGGGACTTCTTTCACTTTTAGAAAATGATGAAAGTGTTCTTTTGCTTTATTGATAAAGTTGCACTTATTGAGTGTCCACAGTATGCCACGCCTGATATCACTGTCCTCATTTAAGAACTGAGTATTTTATCTATTTCTTATGTAAGGAAAGGGGAGTTGGGTTAAGGCATCATAGCTGAAGTGTGCTAGACGTCATGCAGTGTCCTTGTAGTTGATGAGCATGTGGGTTGATACGTATTCTTTCATCAGGTGGTCATATATTACAACTCCCACACTCCCCAGAACATAGCATGTACATCCCACAGAAGTAAAAGTATTAACTCTTACTTCTGGAAGATGTCACACACTCAACTCCCTTTGTCTTTTAACTTTTTTTTTTTTACCAGGCCAACTTACAGTTTTAGGATATTCAGCCATTTTTACTCATTTTCCCATCAGGAACCACGGATTGGAGGAGAAGGAATGGTAGGAGCTGGCCTCTCGCCAGAGCAGCTGAAACAGCTGCAGCGGTTTGACCCATCTGCTGTGCTGTTACAGGACATGGACACCGAGTCTCTCAGAGACTCCAGAAGAGAAGACATGATTCTGCTGGCAAATAAGGATTGTATAGGTTTCTTTATTGCAAAATTTCTAAAATGTAAAAGCACAGGAGAGAAAGCTTCTCAGAAATGAAAATTCCAAAAATTTTCTGGTTTGTGGTGGTTTTTTTTTTCTTAAACCAAGTGTTGTCAGGCCAGCCTAGTGACAGCATGGTTGCTAAGGAAATAGGAAAATGCTTACAGTTTCCCTGGGATCAGACAAGAAGAAATGCATGTGTGCCCCTGGGGAGGGGGCAGTGCTGTGAAATTATAGCTTGGTTTATAAATGATTTGTTTTCTTAATGAATTTACTGAGTATAAAGAAAATGAGTTCTACTGGTCATGGTGGTACATGCCTTTAGTCACTTGAGTCACAACACTCAAGAGGCAGAGGCAGCAGATCTCTGTGAGATAGAGGCCAGGCTGGTCCCTATAGCAAGTTCCAAGCCAGCTGGGGCTACAGGGAGACCCTGTCTCAAAAACCAGTTCCTTGGATCTGTCTGGAACATATTTACTGTTGAAATCTATGTTTTAATGTGTGACTACTAGTCTTTCTAATGTGAAAAAAGAGTGAGTCTAAAAATGGCAGGATAAAATTGACATTTAATATGGCTATGAATATCCCCAAGTTGGTAAGTTACTTCAGAATTCAGGGCATGGGTGGTAGGTATAACATTGTGCACCGGTAGCTAAGGTAAGTAGGCTTGTTACCTGACCTCCTGCCCCCAACCCCACTTACTAATTCTAAATTGAGCCGCTTTTAATTTTTTAAGAAATATTATCACTGTGTGTGTATGATCTGTGTGACAGGGGGCTGTTCATGCCACAGCCTACATATGGAGGTCAGAGGACAATTTTCAGCAGTCAGTTCTCTGTCCACTTTGGGTTCTGAAGCTCAGACTCAGGTCATCAGACTTGAGTGGCAAGTGCTTCTATCTGCTGAGCTGCTAGAAACATGCTGGGTGAGGAGGAGAATGGGGGTGCTGGCACCAAGAACCCGCCCAGCACCTCCTGGGCCAGGGATTTCCCTGCTGAGCACAGTTTCACAGAACAACAGCTTCAGACAGCTCTGTCTTACCAA
>NW_008360051.1:878241-916855 GCF_000622305.1 Nannospalax galili | reverse complement strand
GTAAGGAAAGGGGAGTTGGGTTAAGGCATCATAGCTGAAGTGTGCTAGACGTCATGCAGTGTCCTTGTAGTTGATGAGCATGTGGGTTGATACGTATTCTTTCATCAGGTGGTCATATATTACAACTCCCACACTCCCCAGAACATAGCATGTACATCCCACAGAAGTAAAAGTATTAACTCTTACTTCTGGAAGATGTCACACACTCAACTCCCTTTGTCTTTTAACTTTTTTTTTTTTACCAGGCCAACTTACAGTTTTAGGATATTCAGCCATTTTTACTCATTTTCCCATCAGGAACCACGGATTGGAGGAGAAGGAATGGTAGGAGCTGGCCTCTCGCCAGAGCAGCTGAAACAGCTGCAGCGGTTTGACCCATCTGCTGTGCTGTTACAGGACATGGACACCGAGTCTCTCAGAGACTCCAGAAGAGAAGACATGATTCTGCTGGCAAATAAGGATTGTATAGGTTTCTTTATTGCAAAATTTCTAAAATGTAAAAGCACAGGAGAGAAAGCTTCTCAGAAATGAAAATTCCAAAAATTTTCTGGTTTGTGGTGGTTTTTTTTTTCTTAAACCAAGTGTTGTCAGGCCAGCCTAGTGACAGCATGGTTGCTAAGGAAATAGGAAAATGCTTACAGTTTCCCTGGGATCAGACAAGAAGAAATGCATGTGTGCCCCTGGGGAGGGGGCAGTGCTGTGAAATTATAGCTTGGTTTATAAATGATTTGTTTTCTTAATGAATTTACTGAGTATAAAGAAAATGAGTTCTACTGGTCATGGTGGTACATGCCTTTAGTCACTTGAGTCACAACACTCAAGAGGCAGAGGCAGCAGATCTCTGTGAGATAGAGGCCAGGCTGGTCCCTATAGCAAGTTCCAAGCCAGCTGGGGCTACAGGGAGACCCTGTCTCAAAAACCAGTTCCTTGGATCTGTCTGGAACATATTTACTGTTGAAATCTATGTTTTAATGTGTGACTACTAGTCTTTCTAATGTGAAAAAAGAGTGAGTCTAAAAATGGCAGGATAAAATTGACATTTAATATGGCTATGAATATCCCCAAGTTGGTAAGTTACTTCAGAATTCAGGGCATGGGTGGTAGGTATAACATTGTGCACCGGTAGCTAAGGTAAGTAGGCTTGTTACCTGACCTCCTGCCCCCAACCCCACTTACTAATTCTAAATTGAGCCGCTTTTAATTTTTTAAGAAATATTATCACTGTGTGTGTATGATCTGTGTGACAGGGGGCTGTTCATGCCACAGCCTACATATGGAGGTCAGAGGACAATTTTCAGCAGTCAGTTCTCTGTCCACTTTGGGTTCTGAAGCTCAGACTCAGGTCATCAGACTTGAGTGGCAAGTGCTTCTATCTGCTGAGCTGCTAGAAACATGCTGGGTGAGGAGGAGAATGGGGGTGCTGGCACCAAGAACCCGCCCAGCACCTCCTGGGCCAGGGATTTCCCTGCTGAGCACAGTTTCACAGAACAACAGCTTCAGACAGCTCTGTCTTACCAAGTCAAAAAAAAAAAAAAAAAAAAAGAATTTTTTTTCCTGGTTTTTATGAGGTCTGCCTGTAGCCCCAGCTGGCCTTACTATGTAGACCAGGCTGGCCTTGATCTCATAGAGATCCGCCTGCCTCTGCTTCCCGAGTGCTGGTATTAAAGCACCTGGCAGGGGTACGTCTGATCTGAATGTGGACAAAAAAATATCATCATCCAGAGTGCAGAAGTGACCAAGCATCCTGCTGTGGCAGACTAGGTAGGTGTCTGCCTTTTCAAAGACTTAACCCTAAATTTCAGGCTTGCTACATTCCAGCTGCTTTTTAGATAAGCTCTAGTAAGATTTCCAGTACCCAGCCACAGTTTAGGCGGCTTTGTGTGTGTTAAGTACACCCAACTGTTTTATTACCTTTCATTCACATCTCCCCAATTAGGAACAATTGCCCCATAGTTTTTCTTTGTTTTTTTGGCAAGATTTTCTTTAGGAATGTCTCACAGCTGCTTGCTGTACCCAGTGAATGAAGCTTCTCTTGGATCAGGTAAAACCTCAGAGTGGCCTCTTCCCTAACACCCCTGAGCTCTCAGTGCGGGATCCACTGCTCTCCTGGCTCTCAACCCATTGTTACAACAGTTTATACTGTGCATTACCCAGGGCTACACTTGGGAAATAGACCAGGATATAGACATCCCAACTTTTTTTTTCTGTCCCTGACTCAGAGCAAATAGTCAATAGATGTTTGTTGGGTGTGAAGACTTCTGTCAGGCTTCCTAAGACTCAGCACAGAAGCCAGCCTGTGTCCAGATGTTTGTTGGGTATGAAGTCTTCTGTCAGGCTTCCTAAGACTCAGCACAGAAGCCAGCCTGTGTCCAGATGTTTGTTGGGTGTGAAGACTTCTGTCAGGCTTCCTAAGACTCAGCACAGAAGCCAGCCTGTGTCCAGATGTCATTTGACGAAAGGGAAGCAGTGCTCACTCGTGGGACTTCTGTTTCTGGGGCTCAGCATCCCTCCTCTAGTTTTAAATGTACTTTTGAGCAACTCCACAATCTCTATTTTCTGTTACTCTCTGCACATCTTTATGTGCTAAGCTGGAGTGCAAATGGGAGAGAAGCAGCCTGATAGGAAGCTTGCATGTGGGGACTCTGAACAGTGTCAGCAAATATCAGAGCACAAGCAGGGCCAGCAGAACAGAGGGAAACTCTTAGTTTTAACATACACATTTCTACAAAAATAGAATTCAGTGGTAAGTAGATTTTAATTAAAAACCCTGTGTTCGATTTTAGTTTATATAACAAGGTAAAGTACAGTTAAAGTGTCTTGGCAGAAATGACCTGGACTCATCAGCATGGCACTATGACCAGAGTTTCAAAGACAAGTACGGTGACTCACCGAGCAAGTGTGGCTGTTTTTCAAAGACCGCACTTCAAACAGGAGTTGAAAGTTATTGTACATATTGAATCAAGGTGGCAAGACCTTCCTCTGTGTAGTCACATCTTAATAATCTTTTACCTACCTTGAGTTTTTTCTCCTTTAATCAGACAGAGAGCTTACTAAAAGAACAGCAGGTGATCGGCATTGGGCCTAAGGAAGATACTCCATGTGGTGACTGTTGGGTCTGTAACATATTCTCAACTACAAAAATCATTCCTAAAATGGCAATTAATACCACTAGCGAACAGTGCAGAAGCCAGCTCTTTATTTCTTTCAATGAATGACTTTAAACCAGGTTGGATAAACAGTTCAGTGTAGCTGACAGTGAATGTATAACAGGAACGCAGAGCAGACCACGTTAAAATGTGGCATTGTCCCAAAGGACAGTGTGCCTAAGACATCCTACATTAGCAGCACCTTTTTTGTAACAGTAACTTAAATGAGCAGTAAAGGAAGCACAGGAAAGACCGAAATGACTGACAAGGAAATTAACACTATTGAGTACATTTCCAGCATTTCCTAGGTTGACTACAGGAAAAAAGTCACAATTCTACCACTGAGTAGGTTAGGATTAAGCATTTGCTGTGTGAAAAAGACTGATCTTACATTCCACAAGTCAGTAAATATCCCACCAATCTTGGGGTTATTTCTTCATTTATCGATTGACTACACACTGTTGACACAGGTACCCACTTAAAGCTTTCACACTCAGATGCCTTTACATCAGATTATTCTGCAGAGTTGAGGAATACTTTGATTTGCACTAATATATTTCACAGTAAAGTGATGACCTAAGATGGGGGGCAAAATTGAGCTGATGGAAGGCATTAGAACTGTCCTTTGAAAGGGGCTAGTGATAACTGCAAGTATTTCTGCCATTTATCTCTCAAGACTAAGTATCTCAGAGTTAATGACTGGGATGAAATGACATTTAGGAAAGGATTAGGGTAGTGTACACTATCTTTCTGTGAAGAAAATTTAACAAATATTTTATGAAAACAATTTGGTTTCACAATGATGTGAGAAATTTGGGTCAGAAATTCATACAATTGCATATTCTGTAAATCAATTCTACATATAGTGTAGAGCTAACTGATTCTAAGAGGAATTTTTCATAAAATAACGAAATGCATTAGTTTTCTTCGGTATAGGGTAAATACTTAAATGTAAAATTGGAAGAACCTGGAATAACCAGGAATCAAAGCAATACACAGATTTTTATAGAACTTATTTCGGTGACCTTCAGATCTGCTTAGGCAATTTCAGATAGGCATTTTCCTGGGAAAAACTTCAAATGCTAGGGACTTGTATAAGTCTTACCTAGCAGTCAGCACTGGATACTTGGGAGACATAGAGCCTTAGTGTAATAGCATCGTGGCTTCGTACAGTGGGAAACTGAGGCCTGGAGAGAGTGTCTTTTAGGCAACCCTTCAGATGTCTCACATAGGAAAATGTCTTTAATGTTTTTTCACGTCAAGTCATCCCATTTTGCCCTGGTATCTTCTGAAGAGCAGAAATTTTGTTTCTAAGAAGCACTTGTGAGTTCTGACAGTGAAACTGCTGAGATGGCAGAGGAGGAAGGGTGGGTAACTGGGAGGTCAACACGAGCGATCGGTGGGCTTAGAAAATGAACTGGGAGAAGTTACAAAAATTTATTTTCCTATGAAATAGTTCCACAAGCTGTGTAAACGTTTCTTACTAAAACAAATACTCTAACACACAAAGATTGTACATTTCCAGTGAAACACTCACAGTACAAGATGCCTGTGTTTTCACTCTCGAGGAGCCAACACAAGGAGCCAGCAGATGAATGCTTTCCTAGTTACCTTTGGCAGCAAGCTTCCTCACATTCCCTGGCTGCTCAATGGGTTATTAAAGCAACACACAGCACAATTAAATACAAAGCCCGGGGTGGCGGGGGCAGAAATCTCAGCATCAGCCTCTAGTTTCTGCATTCGTCCTCAGCATCGCGCTTCACTTCCATCACTCACACACTTACAGACACACACGCATGCGCACACGGCAGGTTCGGCTTCGATAGTCCAGTGCAGTGACTATAACAGACACTAGCTGCAAAGAACGTGTTTGTCACCATCAGTGTGGACTTTATGGAGTAGAACAATCTCTGGAGTTTGGTTATATTTCCATAATTTATGGTTAAAATTATAAACTTACAAGGATGGCATAACATTCAGAAATCAAACCTCAAGTCAAGCAGTCACACATATTTACAGTATGTACAGGCTCTCTATAGAATGAGGATAGGTGTCTAGACAATGTTAGTACAAAGTTCCTGAATGTGGGCATTTCTAGTCCCTGTGATTCGTAAAGCAGATCTGCTGACTTGGCATTAAGACCCTAAAATAGTGTGATCAAACATACATACATATATATATGTATATATATGTATATATAAGGTGTTTGCAGAAATAACATTTACAAACTATCTATACAGTACACAGTACTAGTACATAGAAAATAGATTCTAACTTTATGATCCCCTTTGTGTAAGGCAAGACTGAATCTGTCCCCAAATTTAGTCAGCCAGAGGTACAAGCAAGAAACTGTGGTCCATGAATGAATGAATATGTCAGTCAGGTGTCTGGGCATTAAAAATGTGGAGGAAAAAGAAATCCCACTTGTTATCTGTGCTGCGTCTGGCTTGCTGGACACATTAACTACATTTCTTAAGCCACTTTGTTCAGGTGGCAGCTACCCCAGATGGTTCTCGAAGAGTCCAGTACGAAGACAGGACTGCAGCCGTACCAGGCCAGTTTCTCTAGCACTTACGAAAGAATGCGTATTAATACTCTATTCCGTGCTATCACCATCCAAGCAACAGCAAGCCAGAAATACAAGAAAGGTTACTCTGACTGCAATGCAGACCCAAAAGATTTTTGCTCAAGGGTGATGTAATGCAGGACCTGGGACAGGGACACTCGGGGTCACTGGCGGATATAAACGTCCCTATTCCACTCCCCAGCCTCGCTCCTTTTTTTGGATAGTGCTTCTCCATCCTTGTCACAGTAGCGATCCTTGGATTTGTGCCGACTCCGTTGTTTATTGCACTCATTGTGATCCTGCTCTCGATCCATGTCCCTTGAGCGGTGACGAGGTTCCCTGTGTCTGTGGTCACTGCTGCCATGGGTCTCATCTCTGTGGTTGTGGTCACGGTGTGGGGCATAGTGGTCCACATGTTCATGGGAATAATCCTCTTTTGGCTCCACATAGGCAGAGTCTCGGCTTTCTTGGGTTTCAGAGTCAAATGTCTCTTGCCTGGAGAGGCCTCGACTCGTCCCACTGCGGTGGTTATGGTGTGTGGCTGAGGAGGATGAACGGTGTTGGGATTTCTTGACTGGTTCTAGACAAGGCTGTTCTTCAGCTTGGGAAGTAGACCGGGCAGGAGCAGAACGATCAGTTCTCTGTTCAGCTTGGGAACCCTGGAGCAAAGGCACACACATTGGGCATCAACTAAGGTCAGAAGGAGCTAAGGTGTAAGGGCAGCACCGTGCAGGTACACTCCTTGCAAGTATTAAATGCTGAAATGAAGCTCAGCCCAGCTCAGGTACTCCTCCCTCTGAAACATGCTGGCCCGGATTAAAGTGAACCTGTGTGCATCTGGCAGTTCATTCGAGGAGGGAAGATGTTCTTCGTCGGGTATATGGTCTTGTTAGTCAAGCACAAACATGGGCGTCTGATATTACACTTTTAACTGTGACTGCTTGAGTAGATTAAAACTAATTAGCACAATCAAGATACAAAATCCCAAAATGCTTAAATGATATTTATATGAGACACACTGTTCTAGGGCCATCACAGATCTTTTGAGACACAGTGTCCGCAAGTTACCCAGGTTGGCCTCAAACTTTTCATCCTCTTGCCTCAGCCTCTCAAATAGCTGGGATTATAGGCATGTGGCACTATACTGGGCTAAGTGCTGACTCTTCTGAGTCAAGTAATTATAACAGTCTCGAGATAGCTCACCATCATGGCTTCTGAGCCAAGAGCAGTCAAAGGACTTGCTGAGGTTGTACACACAGCAAGAGGCAGAGCCAGGGTTTTGGAGTCCCAAGAAGTCTCCCATCTTTGTGACTGTGCAGTGAATGAAATCTGTAGTATACTATTTATAGTGTTTTGCTTATAGGCACATCACTCAAACTCGGTTAGGCGACTTACGAGTTTCTCTTATTTGGTGAGCAAGTATGCTGTTACCTAGCGAGGCCCAGTCCCACGGGCATCTCTGTCAGCAGTCTAGATTCTCTATGAAGACCATAAAAGGAAGCCCTCTTACCTGTGAATTAGAGGCTAAGGTGGGGCTAATAGGCAGAGTTGAAGTGGCTAAAGTTCGGCTAAGGAGAGGGTTGGGGAGGCTGCTGCTGGGAGGGTGGGTGGCCTTCCAGTAAGCCTCCAGGTAGTCCGCAAGGTGCTCACAAGCATCCTCAAGCTGGTTCTCATCCAAGATCACATCAAATGACTCCTGCTGAAACAAGCATTTCAGATAGTACACTTTCCAACAACCCTAAGTTCCCCTTTCTCCTCCCCAAATCCATATGCAGAGGAGACCCTACTTCTCTCCATCCCTAGGCATTTGTTCTTGCTACGTGCCCTGTTTTCCTTTCTCTGTTGGCTCTCTTAGCTTGTGTGTCCACTTCAAGTTCTTAATTAGAACACTGAATGCTTAATTAATGGCCCAGAAGTGACAGGTGCTGGTACGGTTGGTAAGAGATGGCAGGACAGGGCAGTTGTTTATCAGTAGTGAAAAACAGATCAATACCACAGTAGAAACACATGTGCAAAAGCTTGATGCCTGTTCTTGCCCTAGTGATTGCAGAGCATTTTTAGAAGTTAATGGGGTCATGGTATTTGGCAGAAGTAGCTAAAACCATTGTCATTTTGACATGATCCAACCTTGGCAGTTCATGGGGTGAAGGGGTGCTTCATTTTTAAAATGTTGATCAAGAAATCCAACATATTTTTGGGCCAAGCATGGTGGTACACACCTCTTATCCCAGCACTTGGGAGGCAGAAGCAGGTGGATCTTTGTGAGAGGCCAAGCTGGTGTACACAGCAAGGACCAGGCCAGATGTGGCTACAGGGACATGCTGTCTCAAAAAAAAATTTTTTTTTAACATACTTTAAAGCAATCAAACTCCAAATTCATATAACTTCTATAACAGCCTCTGAAATAGCTGTACTTGATGGGACCTATAGTCTCAAGGTATATGTAAAGCATGTATTCATAGTAGGGATGTGCTTCTGAAGTAAAGATCTGGGTAATAACTTTTAAAATGTAGTTTTCATGGGTGTGGCGGCACATGCCTTTAATCCCAGCTGGAGCAGGTTGGTCTCTCGGTTTGAGGCTAGCCTGGTGTGCATATCTAGTTCTAGGCCAGCCAGGGCCTAGAACCCTATCTCAAAAGCAGTACAAAAATAAGTTGGGGGCTGAGGAGATGGCCAAGTGGGTAAAAGTGTGCTCTGTGCAGCAAAGACCTGAGTTTGAACTCTCAGCACCCATGGAAAAGCCAGATGCATAGCACGAGCCTCCATATTGCTGGAGGTCCTGTGGGCACACGGGACACAGAGATGGGAGAATCCCTGGAAGCTCACAGGCCAGCTAGCCTGGTGTGCTCAGCGGCTGACTACCTGAGACCTGTCTTAAGGTGAGTACTAACACCAGTGTTGTCGTCTGATCGCCACATGGCTCATACGTTCATGCCTGCATTCACAGAAACATTTAGCTTTACATGCTTACAAGGTAATTTCTCAGACAATTGTTAAGAGACTACTTGTTCCCTATGGTTAAAAGTGAGTAAGACCCCCCACTCCAAAGAGATCCATCTTCCAAGCCACAATCTTGTGTTGGATACGGTGGGGCAAGCACAGGGTCCACAAGTCGTTTTGAAAGCGTGTGATTGTTACTTGGTCTACACATGGTCATATAAGCTAGTGGCATAAGTTGCTTCTTTGGACCGAATACCACTTGAAGTGAGAAGTCTCTTCCTTTAGGTATGTAACTGTGGTTTCTTAAAATGCCACGTCTGATCCCTGCAGCTGAATCCCACTGAATGGAGAACTTACCGGAGGACACTGAGCCAGTTTATCAGCTGCTACCATCTGGACATTGAGGTGTTTAGCTTGAGATTTCCCTCGAGATTTTATTAATCTTTGTAAAACCTGAGAAAGGTAAGAGTGCTTTAATAGGAATATCTGCACACAGGTAAGCTACAAGGCGCATCACTGACTGCTTTACAGGGCCCTCCACCCAGATAAACAGCACATGTCATTGAGATATAAAATACAACAGAAGATTATCCACAAAATTAACATGCTCACATAAATCTCTGGCAAGCCTTAAGCACTAGTATAAAGCGTATTCTGAGTCTTTTTTTTTTTTCCTAGCTTAACAGTTCCCAATTCTTTCTGCTTTGTGACCTATTTAAGTTTTAAAACACATGAATCCCAAAGGGCCACTACTAATTCACTTAAAAATAATAAATGAGCCAGGCGTGGTGCTGCATGCCTTTAATCCCAGCACTCAGGGGGCAGAGGCAGGTGGATCTCTGTGAGTTCAAGGCCAGCCTGCCTGGTCTACATAGTGAGTTCCAGGACAGCTGGCGCTACAGGGAGACCCTGTCTCAAAAAGACAAAATAATAATAATAAAATTATATACATGTTAATGAGTCACATTTTATAAATCTCTACTATGTTGTTTTCATAGAGGAAAATTGTATGTTTTGTTGAAATATGCAAAGAAGGCCTGTTACATAATTAGCATATATAGTTAAGAAAGGGGATACACTAGTTGTCCCTCTTCAGGTAGTTGTGACAGCCTTTTTGATACCACACTAACATTCAGCAAGATAGGAGAGTAAGAAAAGTCCGTGTTGAAATTGAATGGATCTTTACATGCATTATGTATAATGTCGTTCACTAAATTCTTCACATCTTCCATATGTTTACATATTTCATTTTATAGTGTTCAAATATGCTAGTTAGTAATATTATTATTGGCAACAAGCAATTCTCTTTGAAGTGTCTGGCTCATTTTTCTTAAAAAGAGATCTGATAAATACTCGTCTGGCTATGTGTAGGCAATCAGTAGTTCTTTGATATAGAAATGGTATACTGGGGGCTGGAGAGATGGCTCAGCAGTTAAGGACACTGGCTGTTCTTGCAGAAGACTGCAGTTCGAATCCCAGCACCCACGTGGCAGCTAACAACTGTCTGTAACTTCAGTCCCAGGTGATCCAACAGCCTCTTCTGATCTCCATGGGCATTGCATGACACGGGTGCACTTACCTACATGCATACACATAAAATAAAAATAATAAATTTTAAAAAGTTAAAAAAAAAAAAGAAATGGTATACTGAGAACACCAGCTGGTTCAGCTCACGGCTCAGTCAGACCAGTGCTTGGCTTGAGACAGCTTACTTTAGCGCACTAACTGGGCTTTAAGAATACTTTTTTTTTGTATCATCTTTTAAAAAATTATTTAATAACCACATAATTAGTAGAAGCATTCCATTACAACAGCATTGACGTATTCAATAACAATTTTCAGAGCAAAGATGCATCTCTTTCAAAATTGGCTGTAAATTTTTAGGTTTACAGTTGAATTATTACAGTTATACAATATTGTACTCAGTATAAACCCTATAAGACATAAAATTGAATGCAGTTATAAAAAGATTTTCATTTTAAAATATTTTTATTTCATTACACAAAATGTTGAAAAGGATTGCACTTTTTAAAGAGTTTTTTTTTGTTGTTTTTTTTACTACAGAATCATAGCATTTTTAGGCGAAGTGGCTCTTGAGCTGTTTGACTGTAGGGATGACAGCACTCACTGCTCCACTCTGTGGTCATGCCCAGATGCCAACAGTGTTACCACCTTGGATGCAAATGTCAAAAGTGATAAAAGCAAGTATCTTGTATCATAGACACTTTTTTTTTTTTTTTTGGTCTTTTTGAGACAGGGTCTCCCTGTAGCCCCAGCTGTCCTGCCTCCCGAGTGCTGGGATTAAAGGCGTGTGCCAACACACCTGGCAATTTTTAGCTATAACATTAACTATGCTTTGCTCATATTGATCCTAAAAACTACTTGACTATGAGGCTGGAGATGGCTCAGTGGTTAAGAGCACTGGCTGCTCTTCTAGAGGACCCGGATTCAGTTCTTAGCACCCACACGATGGCTAACAACTGCCCGTAACTCCAGTTCCAGGGGATCCAACACCGTCTTTTGGCCTCCATGGGCACTGCATGCTTGGGTGCACTTACATGTATGGAGGTAAAACACCCATACACATAAAATAAAAAGAAATAACATTTAAAAATTATTTGACTAATTGATGTTTTTTCAAACTCCCTGCATCCATGATAAAGGCATATCCTATGATGCCTGGAAATCAGAACATTAAACACATTACATGTCCAAATACAGAGCAAACAGTGCTCACCCTGCTCACCTTAGGAGAAGAGATCTTTACATACACTATAATAGGGGCCAAAGAGGTCTTACTGAGTTGAGCTGGATGATTAATTGTATCAGCATCAAGGACGACCAACTGCAGTGTTCTTGCAAGTTCAAAAATCCTTTCGATTTCGCTCTGAACTTCCGCTGTAACAGGTTAAACAGAGTTTGTTTATTTAAAGGACATACTTTTAGACTCTGTTAAGGTGGAGTATCGTACACTGTTTCTTCAGTAGGAATGACAGCAGGTCTGTCACTATTTTAATGGTTACAGTCAACATAACTGGTGAATCCTTTGGAAAGGGCTATTTCTTCACACTTTACTATGTGCTGATGTGCAATTTCCAGTTTCCTCCCCATAAACATCAACCAAAATTCCTACACTGCTTTTACAAGTAAATGAATATTGATGAGCCCCAGGGAAGGACAGGAACTGATTCCATCCATTATTAGTCTCAGCATGCAAATCACACTGTTTTGCATATGATTTCATCATGGATGTAGTATTCAGTGCACAAACACACAAACCACAACAAATCATCAATGCTGACAGCATGGAGAATGCTTTAACTTGAAGCTACTGTAATAATCCCTCCACACTATGAAATCATGACAGACTTCTGACGTTTGATTTTTCTGTATGGTTCCTGGGGTTGTCCTCTGGGTAGGTCTGCTCATTGTTATTAGGTGAGGAATGTTTAAATAACGTAAGCTCATCAGTATTTACAGACTTACCTAAGCTTGACCTTGTGTTTGATCTTTCTATTATTGCATGCTTACTGGGGTTGTTTAATACCGAGCGCTTGGCAAGGGAGATGTCAGCAGTGACCCTTGTGATGGATATCCTGTTGGAGAAAAAATAACAGTAAACCCTGAGATTTTAATCGAACAAGGGCATAGAAAGACTGAGATTTAAATATGCACATACACATAGGCATAGGTGTATATATGCCAATGTTCATGTGGATATATATATGTATATACATACCTATATACATACACATATATTTCAAACTAGACATGTTAGGTCATGTAGTTTATTATTATGCACTCGCCTTGCCTAGCATTGGTTGCTTACCAAGTCTGATTAAATTGTCCCCCAAACTTGAAAAAATGGTTATTGTACATTTAATGATGAAAAAATAAGCTACAAGCAGGCTTATCTAAAACTTTATGTTGATAATAAACAAAAATACTCTTTTAAAATAATTTGAACTCAGACTCGTGAGCCTGTATTCGTATCCCTGTACCCTCATACGGCGTGTGTCAGGCATGAGGAATAAGAAGCGGGCAAACCAGCCTTCCCACAGAAAACAGTCTAGGGACAGATGAAGAAGGACAAACCCAAATGGTGACGGAGTACGTTAACTGTGATGTTAATGGGCTACTGTGGCAGTGGTCATGAATTGAGAGGGTTTCATATGGGGAAGAAATGAAAGCAGTTAGATATGAAAGATGAAAATAGTAAACAGCTTATACTAGGGAAAGCTGAATTTTCAGGGAATATCCAAACAGACAGTAGAAAAGGCTGTGAAAGAAAATTAAAGGCTTAGAATACCTCTTAGAAAGTGAAGTTTAGACTAAAAACAAGAGGCTTAGCTTAAAAGTCTGTTGTAAAGTCAGAGTCCTCCACACATCAAGCGGCCAGGTGAGAGTTCTCTTTCTATAAGACCACAGACATATTATCTATAGGCAGTAAAACAGAAGGCCCTCCTCTAGGGGACAGCAGGCAGAGAAAGGACTGGGAATATTCGAGTAAATAAAAAAAGCAGTGTTTTGGATGCTGAGCCTCATCCTTCATCACCATCTTAGTATTCTGGAAACTTAGCCTATATTTAGTCACTCTGGGTGTCAGATAGGAAGGTCCTTCTCTGAAGAAACCACAAAATGCTGAAGAGTAAACGATAACATATATCAGAGTTTCCTATGCAAAATACCTAGCAAGAATGTCTTACAGGGAAACATGAGATCAAAAGTTCCACCAATGAGTACAGGCCTTCCAGTTCGTTACTGTACGCCCCTTTCCCCTTTTCGTAAACACAGAGTAGTTCACTAGAGTGTTCAGAAATGACCTCTCAGTTAAGGTGGCGTGTATCAGACAAGGAAGGGAGGACAGGAGTCATGTGGATGTCGTGGGAAGGTGGCTCCAGGCAAAGGGAAGAGCAGGGTGCCTAAGTATTTTAGCATTACAGTGAGTAGGGCCCAAGCAATGCTGACGACCAGAAGTCTAGTTAGGAGCCTCCACTGAGCTCTTGTCACTCACTGGGGAGGCAGCTGCCCTGGGATAGAGCCATCTTGGGGATACAGCACTGACAGCTTCCATTGACCTGCTGTGGTTAGCTTGATGGCTATACAACTCTCATTACTTGGGTTCTGCGGGCAAATCATTAAAGATCTAAGGGCAAGCCAGGCGCACGCCTGTAGTCCCAGCACTTGGGAAGCAGAATCAGGCGATCTCCTTTATTTCAAGGCCAGCCTGGTCTACATAGTGAGTTCCAGGACAGCTGGGGGAGGGGGGGCTACAGAGAGACCCTGCTTCAAAAAGACAAAACAAACAAACAAACAAACAAAAAACTAAGGGCAAAATTCCTGGGGATGATTAAGTTTATAATAGTAGTTCCTCAACCCTCACAGTTCATCTAAACCACCATATAAGCTTTTAATGATACAGATGCCCATATTATGCCCTACTGATTTGTTCCTAGTCAAGCTAGGATACAGACTCCTGTGCAGTTTGTTCTTTTCTTGTTTTGTTGTTTTGTCATGTGATCTCTCTGTAAACTAAGCTGTCATCAAACTTGAGATCTTCTTACCACAGCTTGAGTGCTGGAATTACAGCTGTTTGCTACCAGGTCTGGCGTTTGCCACCAGGTCTAGCTCTCCCCCCAGGTATGCTTCAGGTAATTGTGCAACCAAGGTAGGAAACCAATAGTTTTGCATTTTCTCACATCTTAGTAGGAAACCAATAGTTTTGAAATAATTTTCTCACATCTACGTAAGTTCCTTACACCAGAAAATAAACTAATGTAATGTTTCCCAGGATTATTGATTTCTAATAAGGCTCCCTCATAGAACATTCTGGCAATAGTGTACAATGTCCCTGAAGCAACTCCAAACATTTCAGTGCTGACAGCTAACATCTGAAAGTCACTGGGGAAGAAAGCCGACTGAACCCAGGTGGTGGCTTTCCTTCCTCGCCGATTCCTTGTTAACTCGCCCATTATGGTCCTCAAGGCTATGAAGATTGCTTTGAGAACATGACACAGTTGGTTACAATAGATCCAGTTTTACCAGGGCTGCTCCTCCACACAACAGAATGAAGAGGATGGCTTACCAGCTCTGCTTTGACCTGCCATACTTAGACTACTTCAAACCCAGTGATTCTGACTGCTGCAGAGTTCCCACAGCTGACTTGACCTGGGAGGACTTCAGAGCAAAATCCCTGATTGCTTAGAACCTGTGGCTTTGTCGCTGGCTTCTGTCATACTTTCTCCCCACAGGCTTCCCATTTTTTAAAATAAAATGTAGTCAGTAGATTTCTTTGAGGAGTTACTCAGTTCTCTTTTAGACTGTCTGGTATTCACACATTCTGTCTTGCTTTGCCAACAGCATAAACATTTAATGAGACAGTTACTCTGGATATGTGGCCAGGGGTAAAGGTTAAACTTTTACATCTTTTGAAATTCTACTTTATGGGCTCTTACTTTCTTTGGGAACCTTTAATTTGTAGTCACAGGCCTAGAATGTTGAACTGCAACTCCCTACTCAAGGTGGATTGAGGCTGGCCCATCAATGATCTACATGGAGATTACTTTGGTCTGAAAACTGTAGATTGACCCAACATTCAGATATTTTATTTGCTTCCTAAATGAAATCAGATTGGATGGCTGATACCATAACTCATGGATCTGAGATACTTGTGCAGGAATCTCATCTGGATTCAGAAGGTTCTCAGGGTTGGACAGAAGTACTAAGCCAGGAAGTTCACCCTGTCTGCCTGTCTCCATTTAGAAGAGGACAGTGGGCTCATTCACTCATTGCAGCAGAAGTTGGGGGTTATGCAGACAGTTCCAGATTGTGATAAATGACAAAGCCAGGAACAAAGAAAAGTTAAGTTGGGCAAGTTCAAAGCATGTCTTTTATATTTGGAAAGTACCTAATAATCTTTAGCCAAAGGCTATATTTCCTGGTATAAACTAAAAAAAATTATAAAGTTATGAAACAAAATAATCTAATTAGGAACATTGGTTAGGTAGATCTTTAATATAAAGTCTTTTGTATCTTGAAACATACCTTCTCTTTCCCTCTTTCTAATCCTTTCAGTCTTTTGCTGGATCACTTTACATATTAGTTTTGCTGTGAAAGTTTCCTTCCCTACCTGTGTCAGAAGTCAATATAAGTCAGAAATGATTGCATGAATTAGGGATAGGTATGGTCTGTAAAACACTATATTAGAAATCTGAAAGAACACTGAGACTTACAGATGCTATCAACTTATATTCTTAGCACAGAGAAAGAACAGTGTGGTGAGTGAACAGATTTGTCGTGTTGGAAATACAGACATTTACACTAGCCCTGGCTTCCCAGCTCCCTATAATCTAGGCTTAGTCGAAATCTTCAGGTTTTACATTCTGGAGTCCTATCATGTCTTTGACATGTTAGGAGTAGGCCTCGTGTTTGTGGTGCTACCCATGGATTCTTTGATACAAATCTGCCTTTCAAGGGATATACTTGCTTTCTTGCATCTCTATGATGACAGGAGATAGGTTTTATTCAGTTCAGTCTGAATCAGCAGCTCTAAGTCATGTTTGTGTGGTGTACCCTAGACTGGGATCCTGTAGTTCCTGTACAGTGTCCACATGCTGAACTTGGCCTCCCCTGGAGACCCTTCGTCCCATCCTCAGTTTATAACCCACTGGTTCCTATCACTCCCTACACAAAATTGTGCTCTTTTTCATCCACTTCCTCACTTTTCCAGAAGACTTGGACCATTTTGTTGACCTTCACCCTTCATGAAACCAGAGTCCCTATCTTTAAGTTGAGGCGGGAGGGAAAGGATTGAGAAAGCCATTGGCAGGACTTTCTAGATCTGGCTGCTGGCTATTAGCAATAATTCCCAGTAAAGGTTCTTGGAATTTTCTAGTTGGCTGGCCTTCCACAGCATGCTATGTTATACCTTGATGTCTTCATTCACTTTATGCCCATTACTGGTCATGCCCTCCTCTTCCTCCTCCTGATTCAGTTAGTGAGGTCTTAGTGCCAGTTAAAATCCGTTACCAGCTGGGAACATCCCTAAATCCGTGTTTCTGCTCCTCTCTATGCTACCTGCATGGCGTGCATACACACCTGCTGAGATACTCTTTCATTTGTATTCTAGTTTAATAAACCAGGCTTTCCTTGTTTTTTTTTTTTTTTTTTTTTTTTTTTTTTTTTTTTTTTTGTCCTTTTGAGCCAGGATCTCACTATGTAGCCACAGCTGGCCTGGAACTCACAGAGATTCACCTGCCTCTGCCCCCCAAGTTCTGGGATTAAAGGCGTGCACCCGCCCAGCCTAAATAAGTTTCAACTTAAGATTTACATATGAGCTCTTCATAGGTGTAGACAGTGGTTCTAACATGTCTGCATTTCTCTAGCAAAGAATGTTCAGCAGTGACTTGGCCCCAAACTGTTCATTGTTCATACTGACTAGTAGGAGCCCAGATCTCACAAAACATTGAAAAACCGTGCCCTAGTTATTGGAGAATGAAAACAGAAAAGTCGTACAAAAAAGATGACGAAAAAATCAGAGGAAGGAGTGAGCTCACACATGCACACGAATTACCAGGAGAATATGTGAGAGAAAAGTGTTCCTACCAGAGGGACTTGGATCCTGCTGTCTGGAACACTCAAGGAATTCAGTAGCAAGGAAAGTGTAACTCAAGTAGATGTGAACGAACAGGAGAGAACAAGGACAGTGTGTAGAACTCAGTGAGTTTGCTATAAAGAAAAGGAGAAAGGTGAGATGGCTGGAAGGGAGTGTTGGCTCAAGTGTGAGGAGAAATGACTTTATCTTCCATTAAACGGGAAATAAATGTCCATGAAGAGAGGGGAAGGATGGTGAGATGCGTGCCTGGGTAGTTTGAGTAGGACAGAAATGAGGAATGGGACTCTGGGCCCAGGTAGTTGTGAAGTGTTTGCCATTGCTGAAGACACCATGTGAAGGGGAAATGTAGACCGTTCAGGCAAACAGGAAGTGGAGATGAGCGCACGTGTGGGGAGCTACTGGCCTCGACTTCCCCAGACAGAATCTGTCTAAGAGACCTAGCCTGGCTTTGCACTGCCTCAGTCTAGTGCTAGGTTTACAGGCATGTGCCAACACACCCAGCCTGCCTGTTTTCTTAAGACTACAAGCCAGCTTGCCTATTAGGAATGCAAGTTCACTGGGGGGAAAGTTCTTTGAGAAGAGATGGTGAAAAGTCTATGGAGAAAGAAAACAAGGTGGTGGGAAAGCAAGTGGGAGGGCGTACTTATATCTGGGCAATGTTAAGGAGCCAGTGGGTCATGAATAGAGGGTGGACCGGTCAGCAGAGGTGGGGACAAGTTCAGTTTGTAGGTAGGTGCAGGTGTAGGAACTAGAGGGTCCTGGGATGAGGATGTGCCACACAAATATTGATCTGCTTGAACTGAATGAAACTCACTTCCTATCATAGAGACATCAGGAAGTTGTTTCCTCTTGGGCTCACGTAAGCACACCACAGGGTTTAGCCATCCTCAAGACAAAACACACAAAGCCAGTACTTACCGCCCTTCAAATCTGTGTTTTAAAAAATCGAACAGTGCTTTTTGCATCATGTCTGTGACCTGTAATTGAGCAGTAACAAAATAACATATGATAAAAATCTTAGGATAAAGTTGTCACTAACCGTGGTAACCAATTTTACTTCTTTTAATAACACTTAAAAATGTGAGGTTACCATATTTTCTGTTTCTAAGCTCTAACAAAATGACAAAAAGAGAAAATTTCTCTGAACTTCGGTTTCAGTGACATTACAGGTCATCGCAAGGACTTGCAGTCATTCTCCATTTGATACTGTTTCCTGGACATCGAAAGTTGTAGCTGGCAGGACTTGCCAAGGCAACCTCCAGGAAATCAAAACACTAAGCAACATATACTACCATGCACTACAGCCTGGAAACAACAGGTTTGGCTGCTAAGAGCTCAAATTCAAATTCAAGACTCTGAAGTGCAGGCATAGTCATAATGCACTCAGCAGGCAAAGGGCCAAGTGTGCTATACAGGGCAGCTACTCACCTCGTACCCCTTCAGAGAAGGGCCCACTAGGACCACCGGTCGCATGGACGGTACTACATCATAAGGAGGCGTGTGCTCTGTCTGCAGAGAAAGAAGACGCATTCAGGCCTCTCACAGGCAGGGGAACTCAAATATTTTATGCATACATCTTTCCTAAAATCTAATCTATAAGGCACTGGATTTTCAGGTATTTAATTTTTTTTTTTTAAATAATTGCCTCTTTTCTAAATAAGTCCAATGAAAGGCCGGTAGATTTATTCTCCTAAAGGCTTTGAGTTACTGAATGGTCTGTAGTTTCCATGCTGTTGTCGTGAAATGCTATTGCTCTATCAGTTCTGAAAGCAGAACACAAACGTAGTTGGGAGAGCAAGCAGAAGCAAGCCTCGTGTAGAAGAGGCACTTCCAGCTTGACTGGAAATCAGCTTTGCTGTTCAGGTGCATTTGAGTTTTCTGAAGAGTTGAAAGGATCAGAGGTAGACAGTGGTTCTAACATGTCTGCATTTCTCTAGCAAAGAATGTTCAGCAGTGACTTGGCCCCAAACTGTTCATTGTTCATACTGACTAGTAGGAGCCCAGATCTCACAAAACATTGAAAAACCGTGCCCTAGTTATTGGAGAATGAAAACAGAAAAGTCGTACAAAAAAGATGACGAAAAAATCAGAGGAAGGAGTGAGCTCACACATGCACACGAATTACCAGGAGAATATGTGAGAGAAAAGTGTTCCTACCAGAGGGACTTGGATCCTGCTGTCTGGAACACTCAAGGAATTCAGTAGCAAGGAAAGTGTAACTCAAGTAGATGTGAACGAACAGGAGAGAACAAGGACAGTGTGTAGAACTCAGTGAGTTTGCTATAAAGAAAAGGAGAAAGGTGAGATGGCTGGAAGGGAGTGTTGGCTCAAGTGTGAGGAGAAATGACTTTATCTTCCATTAAACGGGAAATAAATGTCCATGAAGAGAGGGGAAGGATGGTGAGATGCGTGCCTGGGTAGTTTGAGTAGGACAGAAATGAGGAATGGGACTCTGGGCCCAGGTAGTTGTGAAGTGTTTGCCATTGCTGAAGACACCATGTGAAGGGGAAATGTAGACCGTTCAGGCAAACAGGAAGTGGAGATGAGCGCACGTGTGGGGAGCTACTGGCCTCGACTTCCCCAGACAGAATCTGTCTAAGAGACCTAGCCTGGCTTTGCACTGCCTCAGTCTAGTGCTAGGTTTACAGGCATGTGCCAACACACCCAGCCTGCCTGTTTTCTTAAGACTACAAGCCAGCTTGCCTATTAGGAATGCAAGTTCACTGGGGGGAAAGTTCTTTGAGAAGAGATGGTGAAAAGTCTATGGAGAAAGAAAACAAGGTGGTGGGAAAGCAAGTGGGAGGGCGTACTTATATCTGGGCAATGTTAAGGAGCCAGTGGGTCATGAATAGAGGGTGGACCGGTCAGCAGAGGTGGGGACAAGTTCAGTTTGTAGGTAGGTGCAGGTGTAGGAACTAGAGGGTCCTGGGATGAGGATGTGCCACACAAATATTGATCTGCTTGAACTGAATGAAACTCACTTCCTATCATAGAGACATCAGGAAGTTGTTTCCTCTTGGGCTCACGTAAGCACACCACAGGGTTTAGCCATCCTCAAGACAAAACACACAAAGCCAGTACTTACCGCCCTTCAAATCTGTGTTTTAAAAAATCGAACAGTGCTTTTTGCATCATGTCTGTGACCTGTAATTGAGCAGTAACAAAATAACATATGATAAAAATCTTAGGATAAAGTTGTCACTAACCGTGGTAACCAATTTTACTTCTTTTAATAACACTTAAAAATGTGAGGTTACCATATTTTCTGTTTCTAAGCTCTAACAAAATGACAAAAAGAGAAAATTTCTCTGAACTTCGGTTTCAGTGACATTACAGGTCATCGCAAGGACTTGCAGTCATTCTCCATTTGATACTGTTTCCTGGACATCGAAAGTTGTAGCTGGCAGGACTTGCCAAGGCAACCTCCAGGAAATCAAAACACTAAGCAACATATACTACCATGCACTACAGCCTGGAAACAACAGGTTTGGCTGCTAAGAGCTCAAATTCAAATTCAAGACTCTGAAGTGCAGGCATAGTCATAATGCACTCAGCAGGCAAAGGGCCAAGTGTGCTATACAGGGCAGCTACTCACCTCGTACCCCTTCAGAGAAGGGCCCACTAGGACCACCGGTCGCATGGACGGTACTACATCATAAGGAGGCGTGTGCTCTGTCTGCAGAGAAAGAAGACGCATTCAGGCCTCTCACAGGCAGGGGAACTCAAATATTTTATGCATACATCTTTCCTAAAATCTAATCTATAAGGCACTGGATTTTCAGGTATTTAATTTTTTTTTTTTAAATAATTGCCTCTTTTCTAAATAAGTCCAATGAAAGGCCGGTAGATTTATTCTCCTAAAGGCTTTGAGTTACTGAATGGTCTGTAGTTTCCATGCTGTTGTCGTGAAATGCTATTGCTCTATCAGTTCTGAAAGCAGAACACAAACGTAGTTGGGAGAGCAAGCAGAAGCAAGCCTCGTGTAGAAGAGGCACTTCCAGCTTGACTGGAAATCAGCTTTGCTGTTCAGGTGCATTTGAGTTTTCTGAAGAGTTGAAAGGATCAGAGCAGCGAGGATCACGGTAATTATGGAAGAGAGCAAGATCTTATTACCTTTGCGTCTTAGATGTTTGTCTTACCTTCATAAAACCTAATCTCCAAACACTGTGACTCTCACCACCAAATACTTGGAATTCCATTTAAATTATGAAAGAGTAGAAACTGTCATGTGTGCTTATTGTAAAAACAGGAACTGCGATCACTGGTTAGAGCTTCCTAATTAATGTTTTAGGATCTTTTATTTCTATATGTTGGCATTTAATAAAGTTTCAGGTGTATGTGTCTTGAAGGAAAGTGAATAATGTGTAATGCTTCAATGGACTCAAAGTGTTCATTACAAACTTGCATATCTAATGTGCTTCTGAAACATAAACTTTAGGTAGGATTCTGTCCATAACTAATTTGTACCTTCTGCAACCTTTTTTTTAAATAAGGAAATAAGCAAATTTTTACTGCAGTTTCTAAGACTAACACCATTTTTCAGCCTAATCGCTTCAAATAAAGTATTTCAAAATTTAGATAACATACTTTGCTTGCTTCTATTAAAATTACCTCTTTTGGTAACAGACAATAATAAAAGGATCCAGAAATGACCTTTTCTTAATGCAAAAGAATAGCAGTGAACAGCATTGGACACTGGATGAGCAAATCTTTTGCTCTTTTGACTCCTGTGCTCTGTAAGGAACTGTCTCCCTTAAGGAGCATCTGAAAAATGTAATTTGATCATCACATGCACCAGAAGAAAAATGTTCTTTATACTATTTTAGGAATCTGATAAACTAACATGGAAGTGTGAATGTAATATTTGTATCATCCTGTCAATAAAAAGCACAATTGTTGCTTAAAATTGCACGTCACAAACTTCCTGGCTTTATATGGGTTTCTGTTGGTCATGGGAACTGTTTAAAAGCACATCAAATCCAAAAGCTTCCATCTGGGATTTCACCAGCAGTTGTAGACCATGTAGTCAAAATGGGAAAATATTTCTGTGACTGGGCTGTCACTTTTTACTGCTTAAAAGTTCCCCTAGCACTCAAAACTTAATTTCAGTAGACACAATAAAGACAAAATACATTTTGAATGAAATTTTAAAAAATAACCAAGACAAACACAGTACAGTGACAGCACAGAGGCCAGACAAGCAGCGTTCTAGAAGCAATCTAAGACACAGAAGACAGTCTTAGCGCCAACTTGACTCGCAGGCTGCCTCTTTCTTTCTCTGAACTCTACATTGTTTACCACAGAATTAGGAACATAAGAAGAATGATCACCAGTGCCGAAGGCATCATAAGCATATTTATTAAAAGGCTGCACTTTATACCACCTGGGATTGTATTGAAAACATCTGGAAGCCACGTCCTTATGTCTATGCAATAGAAAAATACCTTTCCCACCATTAGTAATAGGAATATAAATTGCATGCATTTTAGTAACAGCTATTAAGAAATTTTATTTCAAGTCTTTAAGTAACAAGTGGCCCAGTACTGGAGAGGTTTTGATTCCTTCAGTCTGTGAGTGCCAGCTAGCAGAGGGTCAGTCATGCTGCTAACCAATCAGCTTCTCCGTCAACAGGGCTAACAACAGAAATTACCTTATTTGATGGAATATTGGTACTTTGGGCCCTATTACTAATGACAGTGTTTTTTTCTGTCCTTTCCTGCTAAGTTTGTTTTGAGTCAATTCTTTTAGAGGGAAAATTATGATGAAAATGCTTAAATTTTTGGCATTTACAGGCTAGTGAACTGCAAGGCACTCTCTTGGACTACTGGTCTGACCGATGCTGTTCTGTGAAGTCCAGAGTGGCTGAGCAGTGCTGACTTTCTAAACTTCTGCATCGCGGACACCGTCGGTCACCTGCCTGCGAGCTTCAGCTGTTATAACAAGATCTGCCCAGAGAGGTGGCCCACTGCTGTGGAGGACATCAAGTTGGGGCTTTCTGTGTTAACACAAAAATCCAGGTGTCTAAAATGCTGCCTGGAATTCTCTTCTTAATGCAAACTTATTTTTTAAAAAGTTTATGCTTCAACGTCTGACAATTTATAAATGACCTTCCAGAGAGCAGACTGGTTATTTGCAGAGGGAAGACTTTAACAATTAATTTTTGAACTTAAGCAGAATAGATTTTGCTTTGTATATATGAATTAAAATATACCCACGGTTGTGCAGGACCTGGTGACACAGTGACATAGGAACTGTAAGTCTAAACATCAGCATAGTCACTGTGGAATGTGTTACGGCAGAGAGGGGGGAACATGGAAGTTTGTGTGTGGGGGTCCTTTAAAAATAGAGCTACAAGGTTGTGAAACATGCTGAGAGGAAACAAGTTGTCTGCTCTAGAGGGCTCAGGAACCCCCTGGAGTTTCCAGTCAGGGTACACCATCAGTGTGTAGCATCTTGGTTGGCCAATGGCAAAGGCTCTACATAAGGCCATCAGCCCCATTGTCCAACAGGTGAGATGCTGAAATCTGACTGATGAAGAAGGCAAGAACATTGGGAGAGTATTTATATATGACAATAGGAAAAACTCACAGTAAACCGCCAAAACAAGCCTGCAGTTTTCCACTGGTCTTGTTCATCTGTAGATTTTGCACCTAGTGGATTAGAAGTTTAAATACTGACTAAATTAAAAATTGAATAATCTTTTTTTAGTACAAGCTATGTATCTGGATATCATAAATCAGAATCTAGTAACTGCTTTAATATGCTTGATTAAAAGTTAAATATCTGGCAAAAAGAAAGAAACAAAGACAGACAGTATAAGCATGCACAATTGAGGTGCATTGTATGGAGTTGTCAGTGTTGGACAGTCTGAATGTTTCAACAGATTCCTTGGTGGTAGATAGTATTCCATCAAAAAGGATAAGTACTGTAATGGTGTTTTCACAGGTCACTCACTGAATTTAGTTGGCTTGAATGCATGGACTCAATTAGCTGTTGATGGGCTTTCTTAGGACAGGGATGACTGTACTTACTAAAACTGTGGGAACTGATGCTAATGATGCCAGAGGCAGGATAAACATGGCATGTGTCATGTCAACTTACCGATCTCTGCTTCTGCTTAGCTATAGCAGCATGGAAAAGAAACAAAGAATAACAGAGCATGCATGTTATTGGCTTGTCAAAGGACGCAGACAGTCAACAGGACTAGAGATGTGACGCAGCGCAGTTGAGCAGGTGGACAACGGGAGCTGGGGAGTCCGCGTTACCTTCTTAAAGAAGGGCATTCTTTTCTCTTTGGAGTGGGGTGACGTTACACTGTTTGCACTGGGTTTAGGGGAGCGGTGGTTTGCTGGAATATCATTTTCTTCTGCATCTAAGCCAGTAGCATCTATATCTATAGCTATATACAGACAAACAATTCAAAAATCATCAGGCGGGCAGGAAAGGAGAAACAGGTTATAAAGAAAATAAAGTGAAAACAAATAGACTAACCACCGTAAAAGATCTTTCATGAGCACTCAGCACATTACACGGAGTAAAATTTAAAGGTACACCTTAAGAATGCAATGCGTTCAAAGCTAACAAAACTGAAAGCTATCCTTGCTTATTATATCTGTTTGCTTATGCAAATCAGTTTCATGCAAGAGCTCATGAGTATTTTTAAAGAGCCCTTTTAAATTTGTCGCCAATGTTGATAGTCTCCATTATCAGCTCTATAAACATATGGTACAGAATATTTGGCTTCACTTAGTACAATGTCGCGAGCTGTTTTAGATAAAAGACAGCATTGCAAACCATACAGCAGACTTCAGATTTCTCATTTTGCCCGATTTTATATGAAAAAAGAAGAACCATGTGAAAAGAATCTCTAAAATTACAACAGACCTTTAAGGGAAAAGAGAATAGAAAACCCTCAATTCAGGCAACACAAAGAAGTCATACACAGGTAAATGATTCTTTAGAAGGTTCCAGGATGAACAGGATTCGGGTGGTCTCAAGATGGTAGGTGCATTCTCTCAGGCTAGTGGGAAACAGGGGATCAATGAGATCTTTCTAACAAAATTAGATTTCTGAGGACTGCTAGGTCCTCTGCATAAGGTGAACAGAGGTTGTATGGAGGGCACAAAGATCCGAGAGAACATGCCTCCGGTTCCTCATGCGTAAAGTGAAGGGTCCAGATTGTTTGCTTGACATGTTTTCATTTCAGAAATCCTTTTACCTGAAATTATAGCTCTAAAAGTGGTAAATGTAAGCAAATGCGTAACATCATTTTCAAGTTTCTAAAATGATTCCACATGAAATTTTCAAAGATCAACTCAACCCTCTTGTTTTTTAAGATGTAAAAGCTGAACCATCGAGTGTAGGGATGTGTTCTGAGCCACCCTTGTCCTTCTACCACATGCCTTGCAGATGAGACCCCTTTCTCAGTCTGAGCGCACTTTTTCAGTTCTTTCTTCTTCCCCATGGGCTCACATCCTTGGGGTCAGGGTTCAGAAGGATGTGGGAACTGAGCTTTCTAGGTACTTAACTTTATAGTTGAGATTAAGCATAACCAAAGGTACTCCCTCTAGGAAAGCATCACACTAAACATGTTAACTCCAACAGAAACCACAATGCATTCTAATTCAAGGAACATACTACCCCTTAGAGTACCAGCTTGGTGCTGTGGCTCGCCACCACTCCCTGTCATATGTGAGCTGAGCTGTGCTTACAGCAGGCTCTTCTGACTTTTTCAAAGGACATGAGATCCTTTGTCTAGCAGCACATTATTTTTCAGTCTTGCAGTTGTTATGATATTAGGGGATTCATCCTTTAGAAAACTAGGATTTCATATTTAATTCTTTATCATTTGATTAGTCAGAAACCCATGATGGAGTGAGTACCTGGTTTATTTGCACAATGTTGCAAATACCAGCTCTGGATTGTGTAATAACTAAGGTATGGGTGTTTTGGTTTGTCTTCATTGAGTGAAGGTAGTGATGCTAGGTAATGACGCTAGGAATTTAGGGGAAAGCTTTCTTTTTATTCTGTTTATGCATATGAATGAGTTAAGAGGGTTAGAGCTTGGTGTGCAGAGAAACATCATAAAACTTGAAGGGGTTCGGACCAACCTGGACTTACATAGCACACTAGGATTATCTTCAATATTCTAAACAACTAACAGTAAAACTAATCTTAACTCATGACTTCTTGTCCATGTGTATAAATACTTCTGCATTTCATAAGCTTTCAAGAGAATAGATACTGGTTTTATACATCTCTCCCCATTTCCTCTCCTTCTTCCTCATATCATGACTGTACCTTTGCTAGTGTTGCAATGTTTTTTTTTTTTTTTTTTTTTTTTTATGAGATCCCTGGAGTGACATTAGCCTGAGAAGAATGTGAAAGCAAGTCTTATGAAATGATCTTCCTGGACTCCCAAGAAGTTAAGCATACCATTGGCAACTTCTGGACATGAAAGAGAAGCTCCAGGATACTATTCCATTCTTTCCATAGCAGGTCTTAACCAGCCTCAAAGCTGTCTCCCTTCCATGGTATAGTCCCATATACTCTATTTTTTCCTTTTTCTAGGCTTATGAAAGCCATAATCAAGGGCCAGTCCCCTCCAAGAACTTCATTGAAATTGAGGCTAGATACCCAGTCAGACACTAGAATAGACGGGCCTCCAGGACAGTGATATTTCTGAATTGTATTTTTAGGATTTACCCATTGAATCTCATCTGCTGTGTCAACACCTTTAAAAGGAAGACTGGAAATCCATACATGCATGGGAATGCATCCATACTTAGCAGCGATGCAGCTGAGACATAGTCTGCCCACACTGAGTTCAGGATGGAGAACCACCTGTACCTCAATACCAAGGGGTCAAAATCCCTTTCCTGCTTAGTAGGTATGACTTCTGCTTAATTTAAGTCTAAAAGTGTCTGGGTTCATCTGAAACACAGAACTCTACAATGTCACTTTCAGGACACATTTGTATTTCCATACCTTAGCAAATGGTATTTATTTGGAAAGAAAAGCACTTTCACATATATTAAAATACTTTGGGCTTCATTTTCATTTGCCTGTTTCAATATTTATATAGAGAACCTTGGGGAACATATTTTTTGAAATAATATTTTAGCTTAATCTTAGAGCTTGGGTCAAGTGAAGCTAAGTTCAGAGATGAGGTGTATGTGCATGTGCATAGGTATGTGGTACATGCTGTGCAACTTGCTACTACACCATTAGTTAGATGGAACTTAAAATTATTCCTTTTTCCGGCAATGAGTCTGGTGAATTATCGATAGGACCTCTGGGAAACAAAGTTCCACTTGCAGGCCAGTCCACAGTTGACAGGAAGACCAGTTAGTTGTCCTTGGAAGTGGACTGGGAGAATTTTCTCTAGGATTTTCTGATGATTTCCCTTAGATCCATTCAACTATCAATATGAAAGTCATCTGAGTCCAGATGTCCCCACAGTGCGTTTACATCTGGTACTATCTTCAGGTCAGTCAGTCACAAGTATTCTCTATTCTTGGTATTCAGGAAAGTTACTCCAAAGTCCTATGTCTGTTTAAAACCCTTGTGAAGTTTTTAAGTCATCTTTATTTCATTATGTTAAAATCCTTATGGACCCTTATTTTTAGTAACAATATGACTACAAAATGAAATCTTACCTTACATGTACACTAATTTATTCTCCGGCATGCCTGCACGTCTCATTATTTCACTAAATGATTAGCGTGCATCTGGGCAACCCTCACTCTGCCTTGGTCAAGGGAAGGCTTAAGCTTCACATTAGTGCTACAAGGGCTTCAATTTTCATTTTAAGCATACTATCTGGTGGCTTAAGAATGCTGCAAGTTGTGTGGTCAGTGTTTTTACAACCAACATGCATTCTAAACCAACTTATTTCCTTCTGTGACCAGATTTTGCTCACTTAAAAAATTCCATAGTTTTTGCAAAGTGTTTACTTGGTAAAAGCTGTCAAAATGGGGACGTAGGTATAGAACTTTAATTTCTACACATAATGTAGAGCTGCCAAATTTATTAAAATATAGTAAAATACATTGTAGATAAATTTAGTGTTGCCTCATAAATTTTAGTACACTAAACTATTTGTGTTTACTTAAAATTCAGATTTGTATTTAGTTGTGTTTATACTAAATATATTTATATTATACATATTAAATTTACACTTATAGATACTAAATAGTATAGATACTATTACTATTACTTTATAGTAGATACTAAAATTTATCTACCTAAAACTCATACTTAACTTGCTGTCCCTTGTCTGGCAACCTTAAAAATGAACCATTGCTTTGGGGAAAGAAAACAGAAAAAACAGTCACTCCTCCTTAAGTATTTTCAGGGTTTTTTGCTTTAAAATTTCTCTGCATGTCTCCATCTTTCCCAAACCGTGTTGGGTGTCTCTTAGGGCACGCCGTCTGCACTTCTCTGTCTCACTGTTCTATAGTTGGAATCCTACTTCTCCTCTTAATTAGCACTGAAGGTTATACCTCATAGTACAGTGTGGTAGTTGGTGAATGTTTGACTCTTCTTGCCCTTGACAACATGTTATCATAGAGACTAGGGATCAGCAATTAAATTACATTTATCATTTTTATAACAACTTAGAGTAAACACATTAGTAAACTTCCTTTTCAGTTTCTCAAGGCCAGGAAACAAACAAACAAACAAGCAAGAACAAAAAACAAAATACTTCCCATAGTGTTCTTAACTTCAAGGGTGCATTTTTATTTCTGATACATTTTCACATTTGTAGGATTGAATAATAAAAAAAATCTATCTATCTATCTATCATCTATCTATCTATCTATCTATCTATCTATCTATCTATCTCTCTATCATCTATCTATCTATCTATCTCATCTATCTATCTATCTATCTATCATCTATCTATCTACCATCGATCTATCTATCTATCTATCTATCTATCTATCTATCTATCTATCTATCTATCTATCTCGCTCGCTCGCTCGCTCGCTCGCTCCACACAACGACAGAAGACCTGGAAATCATGAAACTCAGTGTAGTGGTCAGCACTGATCTACTTACCAGATGATGGTGGTGTAGACTTTCTGGAACTAGGTACTATGTCACCCAAGCTGGATGAAGAGTTTCCTCCTGATTTACTGAAGTAAAGCAGAAATCCATATTAAATCCAACACTTGCTTCAGATCCTAAAACATTTCAGTTGCTCGATAAATATGATAATTCAGTGTGTTTTTATTGTACTTTAAATGTGCATCTCTTACAAGGAAGCGAACAGTAATTTCTGAATGGAGACTCCTGGAATACTTGAAACAATTTTATAAGATTCTCTGTCTTGAAGTTCAAGGTTTAATTTTTAAAAGTCCCCGAGAGAATGGAAGGGAGCTAGGATAATTTCTGTAGCCCTTAAGTTCTGTGGCCAGAGCACAGGTGGCTGGACAGGAGCAATTTCCTTTGCTTTCCATTGGAATCCTACTTCTTACTTAGCACTGAAGTTTATAGCTCATAGTGCAGTGTGGTAGTTGAACATTTGCCTCCTTCCTGCCCTTGAGAACTTGCTGAGTTCGTAGAGACTAGGGATCAGACATGAATTCATAAAGACTAGGGATCTTAAGGCTAACACCTAAACTAAATGTTTCCTTCTTATGTCCAACCCTGTTTTGGTGTAGTTTGACTATTTTTAGGATCTTAAGGTTGAAGTACAGCTTTCATAGCAATCTGGAAAAGAAAAACACAGCAATACTTGCTAACCTTTAAGACATAAGAAAAAACTTAACACAATTTGCATTATGATTTAACCAAAAGGCAGTATCAAGATGAGGAGGATTAAACTTGGTCAGTTTAAGACTACTGTGAAGATTAATCAAAACTGCTAAACTGGTATAGGAGAGTCATTGAAACACTTTATTCAAAACTGCCTTAATGGCTGGGTGTAGTGGTGCACACCTTTAAACCCAGCCCTTGGGAGGCAGAGGCAGATGGATCTCTGTGAGATGGAGGCCAGTCTGGTCTCCACAGTGAGTACAGGGAGACTGGCTCAAAAAGACCAAAATAATAAAATAAAATAAAATAAAGCCATAATGACATCTAATACCTTGTGTCCGACTTAAAAAATTAAAAAAAAAATCTGAATTGCCAATTCTAATGTTTGATAGAATATACACATCTTAGAAACTCTGGAGTTAATAGTAGAATTTGTGGTTTACCAGTACATAGGAATGTGTGTGGTCCCTCTACACATAAATATTGCAAGAAACATATTAACAGAATAAGAATGTCATGGGGTTTGGGCAGGATGGCTGCACTGCCTAATACTTTTTATCATAGATGAGACAAGGTCTCCTTGAAAGATTTGTCTATCATGTCTTACCTCAAAAGACACTTTTAACCTGGTAAAACGTGGGCATGAGAATGAAAGTTCCACCTTTACTAACTGGTTGAAGTTTATAGCCAGTCTTCTAGAATTTTGATGCACAAAACAAATGTTAAGAACTTTACTGAACAACTAGCAGGTAGGGTGTCTCTCTCTCTCTCTCTCTCCTACTGTCATTTTCAAATACTGAGGTGATAGAAGAATGCAATTCACAGTGTTCCAAACTCCATCTATGTACCACCCGTTCATATCTCTCTCTCTCTCTCTCTCTCTCTCTCTCTCTCTCTCTCTCTCTCTAAGGCTCTTACATACTTCTGTGTATCAAATAAGACACAAGATAGTATATAGAGTAAAAAGTAGAACATTACATAATCACTTCTGACAATTATATTGAGGGCACTTATTGCTAAGGTCAAACATTTCCTTCCTGAGGCTTTTACCTTTCTTTTAATTTTGTAAAATCTTTATGTGTGTGTGTGTGGGGGGGCTGACTATGAACCATGTACAGAGGCAAGAAGAGAGCATTGGATCCCCAGGAAATGGGTTATAAGTGGTTGTGAATCATCTGATGTAGGTGCTGGGACCCAAACCCAAGTCCTCTGCAAGAGGACGTGTTCTTAACCACTGAGCTATCTTTCCAGCCCTGATCTTTCTTTTTCATTCTATTTGAAATACTAAGTCTAATTTTAGTTCAAGAATGGGTTTGTTTACATTATTTCTAAATTTTAATAGTAAAAATACTGCGTTGTGTAAAATTGTGATAGATGTTGCTAATAGTTCAAATGTTCAGTGCAGATGTGTACTTTTAATGTTATCCAGTTGCCAAGTTCTTAAACTGCTCCAATATTACTGATTTTTATTTGTTTCAGTCTCTGTAACATATATATATATGCATATATGTGAATATACACATACTTTTCAAATACCATTAGACTCTTATTATGTCCTCAGGAAATATACAAAGTATTAGAAGGCAAATAACTCTTACCAGTGAGTAAGAGTTATTTTACATCCTTAGGCAAAAGCTTTGGTAAAGAGATAGGGTAAAATAAAATAAAATAAAATAAAATAAAATAATAAAATAAAAAAGTTAAGAAAACCAAAGGAAAGAGTACACTGCTATAAGACAAAGCAAGCTAGTTCCCTGGAATAAGTGATAAGCTGTTGGGAGCTTCATGGTGACCAGATGCCAGCTGCAGTGTGGACGGGTTTACCCTGTTTCATTCATCTAGTGAGAGTGGGTGGAAAAACCTGCTAACATTAAGATATTATCACCAACAAAGGAGTTTACATAATTACATAAAAAAAGCAAGATGTAAGCCAGAGAAAATAGAAGCTTAGTCATCCACATGGTGAAAAGTCTTCACTATGTCCTTCAAAGATAAGCATGATGTATTCTTGGACTTGACTCCAAGGGGTACAATATGAAATTCACAATGCTAGTGTTTCAGTGAAGGGTTAACAACTTTAAGCTTCCTAGGAAGGAGTATTCACACTCAGCCTATTATATAACCCATCTGATTGCTATCTGCAAAGACAATTTTAACTTGCTTTATACTTAGTATCTTTTCAGGTGCCTAACAGTTGATAGAACTGAAAATTGAATTCTCAGGTGAAAATGAACAGACCACAGAAGCTGCGGCCTGAGACTGTTGTCTCTGAAACTTCGCCAGCCATACCGGCAGCTTCAGACACTTGGACTAATAACCATGGTTGCTACATGTGAGGGTATGTTCAGCAGTATTAGGACTGCAGATTCTCCTGTGTGCTGAAGGCAGACTTGATGCTCTGTGACCTGAGCTGTTTTTGTTAATGATGATAATTAATTTGATTCTCTCTCAGATGGGATGGAACTCAGATGCCAGGATGAAGTTTTGTTAGGCACTGTTGTGATGCTATCAGTGAACCAGATCAGTGTCTGCTCGATGCATAGTAAGGATTACAGAATACAGGAAACAGCAGGACAAATGACGCAGAATATGAAGTTTCACAGAAGCAGGTGACATTCTCCTCATACCTGGAGTAGAATTTCCCTTGCTTGGCTCTCTGTTCATGCTGTAGCCTCATGTTTTCTAGTTTGACTGGACTTGGGATAAATCCGATTTCACAGCCTTCTTTAACCAGTCGTCCTATCCACCAGTCATTATTAAATTTCTAAACACAAAATCAAAAGTATTAACATTAGTGCACAGAAGTTCAAATTTCTGAATTGATTCCTTCTACATGAACTATTTTCATTGGAGAGAAATATGGCATTTATAATGAAATATGCTCGAACTACCCTAATTCAAGAAGCTGCCAGGTTCGTGGACTTAGCACCCAAGAGTGAAGTATGTTTGGTGTGCTCAGTACACAAATGATGACTTCAGATTCCTTGTGTTTACTGGTGCTGCCTTTAGAACCAAGCTGAATTCTGTCATTAGCTGTTCAGGGTCAAAGGTTAATAACCATCACTAGCAAGAGACCATTAGGAACCTGTAAGTGTTGTGGCACTCTTTTCTAGTAGAATGAGATTAATGAGAAGTACTCATATTGAGGGATAAATAGTGAAATGTACCTGACTATTTTATGTCAGCAAAATGTACCTTTGTGCAGTTTTATAATTATGCAGTTCTCTTCCCAGATGGTGTTTCTTGTGCTGATGTTGACAATTTGTCTCTTGCAGGTAGAATATTTATCTTGAAGCTTCACGATCTAATTTCATTTTTCTCAGTTAAGTCTGTTCTCAAACTCTTCAAAGAAGAATGTTCACGGTTTTTATTTCCATAATAGAGTGATCCTCCTCAAAGTATTAGCCACCAAGAGAACTGTATATTAGTCTGACTTCCTGTTATAAAGTGGGATTCTAGATTCACCATCATTTCTGAAAATGTTTCTGACTGTTGTCTTTTCCACCTAGTATTTCACATCTCTACCCAGGAGTTACTGGAATGGAAGGTTCTGTGGTGGGCAGTCTTTACCACCTTTCCCTTACACCATTTAGCATTTCATCAGCTGAACTGTAATGAGCTCCCTAGGACTTACCCCTTGAATGGAAGTGCTCCAATTGTACTACCTCCCCTGACAGGTCCAAAAAGAGCTTATATGCATGCAGACTGTCATCAGGTAGGAGGAATTTCTGTTACTCGGTATAATGTTTTTCCAATTTACAGATTGTGTCATTGTTAATGGGAAGGGAGGGATCTAGAACTTATAGAAAATAGAATTTTCCTGGTATCTGCTTCTCGCCTTGCTCACTCCAATTTCTACTGTTCTCTTTCCACTGGGCACATCTGCATCTAAGGTGGAAAATGGCACCAAAGTTATGAGTTCAGATGTTTGCAACAGAGAAGTGAGTCATGAATTCTAGATCTTATAAAAACCCTCCCCCAGGAGCCAGGCATGGTGGTTCATGCCTGTAAGTCCAACACTCAGGTCACTGAAGCAGGGGATCACTGCAAGCTTAAGGACAACCTGGGCTACACAGCATAGTCCAGGCTGGCCTGGGCTACAAAGTGAAACTCTATCTCAAAAAAAATAAAACAAAACAAAAAACCCTCTTCCCCAGATGACTCAAACTTCAGACATCAGAAAAAGTTATACAATCAATCAAGGCTAAACATTAAGAGACAAAGTGCAGGTTACACATAAAAATGGATCATCTAACCTAATAGTTCCCAGTTTCTGGGCCACAGAGCCCAAGGGGCCCTAAAGTTATTGCCAGAAACCTCTGACTCCTTTCTACACTGAAAATGTTTACTTACATCAGAAAAGGCTGCGGGCCACTAGTTTAGTATGCACATTATATAACTACAGCTAGACCCAACGCTGTTTCACAGCAGCAAGAAATAAAAAATGAGATTTCGAGGTGAAAAATCACACTAAGAGAAACCAATATTCATTTTCCTTACTTCCTTAACATGCAGAAAATCTTTCGCCTCGAATGAGATGGCCATGCTTGGAACTGGAACATCATCTTCATGGGCTGCGCTGTAGCTGACATTTGTCCGAACCGCAAATGCAACAGGTTTTGTCTAAAGAGAGAATGGGAACAAAAACCATGAAGAGAAAAGAAATAATCATGTCCTTCCTTTCTCCCTCTCAAGTATACAGAGCCCCTGAAAAGCTGCTATAATGGCTGTCCCTTCTCCTGGCCCCTGCCTCACATTGGTTCCTTATCACAAAAACAGCTTGTCAGTATTCTCAATGCATGAGATAGCTCAGTTATATCCACCCACTTCTGTGTGGGTATTAAAAAACTGTCATTCTCTTTGAAAACACAAAAGGAACAAAGGTGAAGGGGAACGAATGAGATACGTGTTTACACATTGTAGTGTGCAACCACTGGAAACCAGGACACCCCCACACACATGAATAAAATGCCTAGTTATTTGGTTTGAGTGGAAAAAACATAGAAACAGCCTCCCTACCTTGAACATCCACTTCAGTTAATCATTAGTGATGTAATTCCCAATGGCACAGTCTCGGGGATAGAAAAAGAACCAGAGAATATGTTCTGTGACTTTAGCAACTATTAACTATGGCTGCAGGGAATTACGAAAGCACTGACCTTTTCCTATTATTTTTCCTCCCTGAGTTCATTCAGCCACAAAAGATAACATTAATTTAGTAGCCTTTATTATTTGATGCTTCTGAAAATTTACAGCTAAATATCTGTCCTCTACTGGCAATACATATGTATCTACCAGATTGGAAATGTAAGCAGGCTGCTTTTTATGACAGGAATATTCTGAGGCCAGTGGCTATCTTCCTTCTTCCTCTTGTGAGATGTAAGACCAAACTGAAGACCTCTGCCTGAGATGCAAGACCAAACTGCCTGAGATGCAAGACCAAACTGAAGACCTCTACCTCTCGAGATGCAAGACCAAACTGTCTGAGATGCAAAACTGTCTGAGATGCAAGACCAAACTGAAGCCAAGAGACCTTGGTCTTGCAGAGTGCTCCTGGGGACACTGAATGGGAGGCTAAGCTAATAGACAAGTACAACACTGTGGGGCACAGTGGAACCCAGGAATGATCTAGACCTTGAGGGCAGCATAGCTAGCTCAGGCTCAAAAACAAAGATGAACATGAGCTCTGGTATTGGATTCAAACTGTTCTTTTTCTTCACCCTCTGACTGCTGGGCCTCTCAGTTTTATCTGAAAGACTTCATCATGGTTGAAGGGTAAGGCGGCAGGAAGGACAGAAAGGACAAACATAGGACAGCCCAGGAGAGACACAGGGATTAGGTTCCAGGTCATCATTAGGATACTAGGTTGATTTGGAATCAATGTGGTCCTTCATTCCACCATCAGTCAACCCTGTCACTATCTGAAGGACTTTATTCTCAGGCCAATGTCATGGCTCCAGTGTGCTTCTCCTGCATCCGTTTCTAACTTGTGGCTGTGAGGCATCAGGCACTTGAGGAAGGAGGAGACTATTCTACAAGCTTTTGCTTCTTACAAGGAATCGATCCCCCATTTTAAAATTTGTTTAATTTTATATGTATGTGATTTTCCTACATGTATACATGCGTACCATGTGCGTGCTTGGTGCCCTTGGAGGCCAAAAGGGGACTTTAGATTCCTTGGAACTGGAGTTGCAGTTGGTTGTTAATCACCATGTGAGTGCTGAGAACTGAGCCTGGGTCCTCTGCAAGAGCAGCCAGAGTTCTTAATAGCTGAGCCATCCCTCCAGCTCCCAGACCACCTATTGGGCACCTCTGCCATATAGATACATGCATGCTACGTAGGTTAAATAAACTGTCTGTGCTTGGTTTCCCCCTTTATGGTGCATAGAATTAAAAGCTCATTACACATTACCTTGTGGAGTGAGCCTGAAGAGATTCTCAAATCAATAAATACCAACTTGTAAGAGAATAGCATCTTGCTATCCAGGCAATATTGTAAAAGTACTTTAAGACTACAAAAGCCAGGACTTATTTACATCTTCCATGTATTTCCAGTTAATACTTTGTGGGAAGAGAATGAAAAATGAGTACGTGATTCAGATGTTACGAAATTCCCATTCCTTCTAGGTGGTTCTTCACCGTGTACATGGCATGACACAGTAAAATCATAACAGCTAAGACTTTGTGAATGTTTGACACCTGATAGGTAGTATGCTGGGTATTGTGCAGAGACTTGCATTTCATTAAATCTCAGCAATGGTTTTTCCCAGAGGAGGAAACAGACTCTAAAAGTTCTCTTAGAAACCAGGTATGGTGGTACACATCTGTAATCCCAGCTCTTAGAAGCTGAGGCAGAATGATAGTGAGTTCATAGTCAATGTGGGCTATACTGAAAGAAACTGTCCCCCTTTAGTTGCTGGCTCAGGCCCTCTATCCCTTATACACTCTACTCTGTCTGGAGACAGGTGTCAAGACTCAGTCAACAACAGGTGCATACATAAGAAAGCCCATGTGGCAGGTCCGAGACGATGGTCATAGACAGCTCTGTGGCCTAAGACTTTCATTTTTCTACCTCCAAAGGAAGCTCCATCTGCTTAGCAGAAGCTTCCCATGGAAGCCTGTCAGAGATGTTTAAAATTTTAGCAGAATTTTTAAAAATTATTTATTTAATAACCACATAATTAGAAGGAGCATTTCATGACAACAGCGTTGACATATTCAATAACAATTTCCAGAGCTAAGATGCATCTGTTTCAAAACTGGCTGTACATTTTTAGGTTTACAGTTGAATTAATACAGTTATACAATAGTGTACTCAGTATAAACCCTGTAAGATATAAAATTAAATGAGGTTCTAACCTTTAAAAAAGATCTCCATTTCATTATTAAAATACACAGTTTCATACAGAAAAATTCATTTTTAATGCAATTGACACTAAGATGTTTGCACATGCATTTCTAATCTCTATATATCTGATTATTACTAGTCACAGTTGGTTACTTTCTGAGCTCCTTGGCATCTGAGCATGGATATAAAGTCATCAGGTAGATTTCAATGGTAATGTTTTTCATATCTACTAATTATTAAGGAGCAAATTTTTATGCTTTGAAGAATTTTTTTAAATTAAAAAAAATTATTAACCATATGATTAGAAGAAGCATTTCATTACAGCTTTAACATATTCAGTAACACACTCCAGAGCAAGGATACATCTCTTTCAAAAGTGGCTGTAAATTTTTAGTTTCACAGTTGAATTAATACAGTTATACAATATTGAACTCAGTATAAACCCTGTAACATATAAAATTGAATGAGTTTTTACCCTTTAAAGAAGAACTCCATTTCAAGATATGCTGCTTCCTACATTTTTTAATATTATTTTTTATTTTTTTGAGAAGGAGGATATCATTATAGCTTTAACATGTCCCATAACATTTTCCAGAGCAAAGACACAGATTCTTCAAAACAGGCTATAAAATTTCTAGTTTCGATGTTGAATCAATACAGTTATACAATACTGAACTCAGCATAAGCCCTGTAAGACATAAAATTGAATGAGTTTTTAACCCTCAAAAAAGATCTCCATTTCATTCTAAAATATACTGTTTCTTACAGAAAGACTCATTGTTTCGCTACTAACACGGACATGTTGGTGCATGCATTTCTAATCTGTATGTATCTAATTATTACTAGTCATAGTCATTTCCACTCGGATCCTTGGCACCTGTGTATGTCTATAAAGTCATCAGGGAGATTTCAATGGTAATATTCATCACCTCTACTAACCAACATGATGTAAACTTTATGCTTCCTCCTCAAATACAATACATTTTTAAAAATTTGTTGATTTTTTTTTGTGTGTATATACCACAAAGAACTTCCCAAACCATTTTATTCAACTTTACATCCACTTCCCAGATGGCACCCTCCCATAGCCTCCCTCCCCCGACTAAAGCCCTTATACTCTGATATCCCTGCTACTGTCTGCTGTGTTGTCAGCACCCCAGCCATTCCCCACTACTTGTCCATCTGGTGAACCTAGTCAGCCTATCTAGAGGTCTTTGTTTTAGGAAGGTCACGTGTTT
>NW_008360051.1:873671-877999 GCF_000622305.1 Nannospalax galili | reverse complement strand
ACAGTTGGCCCAGATAAACCAATTTATTTTTACTCTTAAGGTTGTTTGAGGATCTGTTCCTCAGGGTCACATGAGCTTGGGAGGAGCCCCTGGCTCATTTCTTTTACCAGTTCCGCCTATGTGAAGATAAGTCAAAGGTCCAGCTTGACCATGGTTGGCTTCGATTGGAAGCATGGAGGAAATAATTCCTCTGTGTTGACCCTCCTCTTTGTAGACTGGACACTGATTCATGCCCATCTTGTGGGGTCTCCTCAGCCTCCTTCATGAAGAGGACAGGTGACTCACCACAATTACAGGAAAGTTTGGGAGACGCTCATAGTCCCCTGGAACTAGTTGACCTAGGAGGGCAAGGAGCAAAAACTGTCCTTTATGTCCCTTGACCAAATTATTATAGGCCTCAAAGTATGGCTGTTAAACATCCAAGAAGGTTAGTTCCACCAGTTTGGTACTTTTAATTACTGTGTGCCATGTAGATAAATCTTGGGCAAAGACCAGTTGTTCTCAGATAAACCTTACCTAAACATATATTTCTTGATTTGCTATGTATAATTTGTCAGTAGGTTGTTGGACTAATGTGGTTCCCTCTGGTTTTTAAAACTAGCTAGGCATGATTTATCTCTCGCATTGTCTCACCCCTCCATCATGGTTTTCCCACTTAATCTGCCCCCATTTCCCCCTTTTCTCCCTTACTAATACCATTCACCTATGGTCCCACCTCTCTTGAGCTCCTTCTTTCCCTTTACCTCCTAGGTTCCTTGGGCACCCTTCCCTCCCACCTCCATTAAACTAACCCAATTTTTATACATATCTCCCTTATTAAGGCCTGTTTCCTACTATTCTTCTCTTTCAGGTTCTTTCTTTTCCTTTACCTCCCTGGCTCCTTTCCATTATCGTGGTTCCTGTAGTTATGTCTAGATACATACTCACTTATCAGGATTTGGTTCTAGGATCCACATATGAGGGAGAACATACGTTGATATTTTTTCTGAGCCTGTGATGCTTCACTTAGTATAACAGTTTCTAGTTCTATCCATTCACCAGCAAATTTCATGATTTCATCTTCCTTTACTGCTGAGTAAAACTCCATCTTATAAATGAACCACATTTTCATTATCCACTCGTCAACTGAGGGACACTTAGGTTGCTTCCATCTCTTAGCTATTGTGAAAAGAGCAGCAACAAACATGAATGTACAAGTGTCTCTGCAATAGGATGAGTTCTTTGGGTATAGGCCAAGGAGAGGTATAAATGGGTCAAATGGTCATTTGTATCATTTGTTCTCTTGATCTTAGCCAGTCTGACTGGGGTAAGGTGAAATCTTAAAGTGGTTTTAATTTGCATTTCCCTAATTATTAGTGATGTTAGACATCTTTTAAGATGCTTTATAGTCATCTTTACTTCTTCTTTTGAGAACTCTCTGTTCAGCTCCTTAGCCCATCTTTTAATTGGGTTACTTCTTCTCTTGATTCTCTGTTTTTTGAGTTCATTATATATTCTGGATATTAAACCTCTGTCAGATGTGTTGCTGGTGAAGATTTTCTCCCAATCTGTGGGTTTTCTCTTCGCTTCCCTGGTTGCCTCCTTTGATGTACAGAAGCCTTTTAGTTTAATGAGGTCCCATTTGTTGATTATTGCCCTTGTTTCCTGAGCAATTGATATCCAGTTTAGAAAATCCTTTCATACACTTATATCCTGTAGGTTTTTGCCAATGTTTTCTTCTAACAGTTTCAGAGTTTCAGGCTTTACATTGAAGTCTTCGATCCACATGGAATTGACGTTTGCACAAGGTCAAAGATAGGGGTTTAGTTTCATTCTTCTACAGGTGGAGACCCAGTTTTGCCAGCACCACTTGCTGAACATGCTGTTTTTCCTACAATGAATGTTCTTGACCCCTTTGTCAAATATCAGGTGGGTGAAATTGCATGTACTCATATTTGGGTCTTCAATTTTGTTCCATTGATCTATGGGTCTATTTTGTGCCAGTACCATGTTGTTTTTATGACTATAGCTCTATAATACAGCTTAAAATCTGGTATGGTAATCCCTTCAGTATTGCTCTTAGTGCTCAGGGTTGCTTTGGCTATCCGAGGTCTTTTGTGCTTCCATATGAACCTTAGGATAGTTTTTTCCAATTCTGTGAAAAATGTCATGGGGATTTTGATTGGCATTGCACTGATTTTATAAATGGCTTTTGGTAGGATGGTCACTTTCACAATATTAATTCTTCCAATCCATGAGCATGGGAGGTCCTTCCATTTTCTGATGTCTTCCTCAATCTCTTTCTTTAAAGATTTAAAATTTTCATTGTAGAGGTCTTTAATGTCTTTGGTCAGGTTTATTCCGAGATATTTTTTTTTTCCAGCTATTGAGAAGGGGAGTGTTTCCATGTGTTCTTTCTCTCATTGCTTGCTATTGGGGTATAAAAAGGCTGCAGACTTTTGTAGATTAATTTTTTAACCTGCCACTTTACTGAATGTGTTAATAATTTCTAGGAACTTTCTGGTGGAATTGTTGGCATCTCTTAGATATCATATCATGTGCAAAAAGGGATAATTTGATCTCTTCTTTTCCAATTATTACTGTCTTATTGCTCTTGCAAGAGTTTCAAGCACTATATTAAAGAGAAGTGGAGATAGTGGGCAGCCTTGTCTGGTTCCTGATTTCCATGGGAATGCTTCCAGTTTTTCTCCATTTAGAATAATGTTGGGTGTAGGTTTGTTATATATAGCTTTAATTATGATGAGATATGTTCCCTCCATTCCAATCCCCTCTAGTGCTTTGACAATAAATGCATGTTGAATTTTGTCAAAGACCTTCTCTGCATCTATTGAGATGACCATGTGGTTCTTGTCTTTGAGCTGATTTATATGACTTATGACATTTATTGTCTTATGTATATTGAACGATCCCTGCATCTCAGGGATAAAGCTGCCTTGATCATGGTGGATGACCTTTTTGATATGTGTCTGTATGCAGTTTGCAAGTATCTTGTTGAGAATTTTTGCATCTATGTTCATTAAGGATATGGGTCTATAGTTTTCTTTTTTGGTTGTATCTTTACCTGGCTTTGGTATTAGAGTGATGCTGGCTTCATAGAAGGAATTTGGAAGTTCTCCCTCCATTTTTATCTTTTTGAATAAATTAAGTAGTATTGGATGCATATCTTCTTTAAATGTCTGATAGAATTCTGCTGTAAATCCATCTGGTCCTGGGCTTTTTTTAGTCGGGAGATTTTGTATTACTGTTTCAATTTCTTTTTGTGTTATGGGCCTGTTTAAGCTGTTAATCTCGTCTTGGTTTAGTTTTGGTGGTTTCCATGCTTTTAGAGATCCATCCATTTCTTTTAGCTTTTCAAATTTAGTAGCATATAGGTTTTTAAAGTATTCCCTTACAATGTTCTGTATCTTTCTGGTGTCTGTTGTGATGTTTCCCCTTTCATCTCTGATTTTGTTGATTTGGAGGTGCTCTTTCTTTCTTTTGATTAACTGGGCTAGCAGTCTGTCAATCTTGTTTATCTTTTCAAAGAACCAGCTCTTGGGTTCGTTGGTTCTTTGTATTGTTTTCTTTGTTTCAATTTCATTAAAATCGATTTTAATGATTTTTGTTATTTCTTCTTGTCTGCTGGGTTTGGGTTTCATTTGTTGTTGCTTTTCAAGTGTCTTGAGTTGCAATGTTAGGTCATTTATTTGTGTTCATTCCAATTTTTTGATACAGGCACTTAGAGCTATAAATTTCCTTCTAAGGACAGCTTTCTGCATGACCCAGAGGTTTTTTTCTGTTGTATTGTCCTTTTCATTTAGATCCAGGAATACTTTTATTTCTTTCTGAATTTCCCTTTTGACCCACTCATCATTCAGGAGTGTGTTGTTTAATCTCCATGTGTTCATGTGGTGATTAGGGCTTCTTCTGGTGTTGATTGTAAGCTTTATTGCATTGTGGTCTGATAGAATGCATGGAATTATTTCAATCATTTTGTATTTGTTTAGGTTTGTTTTTTGCTCCAGTATATGGTCAGTTTTGGAGAAGGTTCCATGGGGTGCTGAGTAGAAAGTATGTCCTTTGGTGCTTGGATGGAATACTTGGTAGATGTCTGTTAAGTCCATTTGATATATGGTATTGTTTAATTCAGATGTCTGTTAACTCTCTGCCCTGTTGACTTATCTAAGGGAAACAGTGGGGTATTGAAGTTCCCTACAGTTAATGTGTTGGGAATAATCTGGGGCTTAAAATCCTGTAGTATTTTTTTTTTATGAAGTTGGTTACACCATAGTTTGGCGAATATATGTTCATGATCATAATATCGTCCTTGTTTATTGTTCCTTTGATCC
>NW_008360051.1:854494-872400 GCF_000622305.1 Nannospalax galili | reverse complement strand
ATGTTTATAATTGTTCTTTTGAGTTCCATGTCCTGCATTATCTCTAGGGGGTTCTCATTGTACTCCTCTAGAGGACTATTGGCATTTGGTGGGGATATGTTATTTTGTTTTTTCATGTTATTATTTTTTTCTCTGTGATTTTTATATGTGAATTTCTTTTGTAGTTTCTGATTCTTGTGTGAGACGCTAGTCTTCAAGTTTAGGTGTGCTTCTTTTTGGAAACTATGTGCCTTTGTCCATTACTTTTTGGGCATGAAAAGCTGGTTCATCTAAGCTTCTGGTTCTCTCTTGATTTTACATTGGAGTGATCAGATTGCTTTTGTCTTCAGGTGTTCCAACAGAGGCCCAAGTCAGATGAGGATCAGATGCTCTCAGGCTTTCTCCTAAGGTCTGGATCCATCCAGGAAAGATTTTGGCCTAGAATTTGGGGGTTGGACTGGCCTGGGAACAGGGCCCAGGAAAGATGCTGGTCTGGGGCAGCTGGCGGTACTAACACTCAGAGATGCAAAGGGAGATGGGGGCAGGAAGAGGCCCCATAGGCTCCTGGGGACTGCACTGAGGAACTGGGTTGGTCTGTATGCAAAGGATCAGGAAGCCAAAAGGTCAGCCCTGGCATTCAGGAAAGAGACTGGTGGGTTGTGCAGCCCAGGGAATCAGAGGGAGGTGAGGGCAGGACCAGCCCCAGAGGGTTCCTGGGGACCTCGAGAAGGAACTGAGTCTGTCTGGATGCAAGGGATCAGGAAGCAGTGGTGGCCCTGGTCAAGAACTCAGCCCCAGCTTCCAAGAAACAGGCTGTCGGGCCCTGCAGCCCAGGGAAGCAGAGGAAGGTGAAGGGGGGACCTGGCCCAATGGGCTGCTGGGGATCACCAGAAGGAACTGGGCTGGTCTTGAAGCAAAGGATCAGGAAGCAGTGGTGGTTCCCATGGTGTCTGGGGGGCCAAGACAAGGAATGGGACAGTGTGGGGGATGGGCTTGAGCCTAGGGTGAAAGTCTTATTGACAGCCATACAGCAGGCCCAAGGCAACAGCCTGACTGCTGGAGCCACAAGAAATGCCTTGTGACATTTGCTCCCATTGGCAGATCATGAGACTGATGCCTAGAGCTCGCCACTCCCTAATCACCACCCTTGGAATCCAAAATTGCAACACTTAGATATTGCAACAGCCTGGGTCACGTGGCTTCCAGGAATCCAGGCTCTGTAATCTGAAATCCACTCTGCTAATAAGGTATCCTACTTGCTGTACTGTGATAGGACGCTAAACCTGTTATGCTAATAAGTTATCCTACTTGCTGTGCTGTGATTGGACCACTACCCCTATATAAGCTTGTGCCTTCCTGCAATAAAGTAGACCTGTGTCACTGAACCTGGTCTCCTGTGTCTGAATGTGGCTCCACTGACACAGTCTCCTCACCAGCCCTGGGGTCTGGGACTGGGCAGAAGCAGTAATGACAGGAGGCAGCACAAGGTGAGCAGAAGAGCAGCCTCAGCAACAGGTGAGCAGAAGAGCAGCCTCAGCCCAGGGCAAGTGGAGGAGCAGCCTCAATGCCCATGAGAATGAAGGAGCGGCACCTATGAGAACAGAGGAGCGGCTGCTGCTGGCAGTGGCTACAGGACAGGACCCAGGCTAGGAGGAGAGATGGGTGGGGGAGATGGGAGGGTAAATGAGGCTGGGGGAGTCAAGGCGTGGAGGGCACAATCGACTTACCCCAGAGAGAGACTGGCATGTCATCTAGCAGGAGAAATTTTTATAATTGCACAACTTTCTATGATCACTAGTCTTAACTCAGTTAAAAAATAATTATAAATAGAATATAATTAGTGCTAATGCTAATGTTAATGATAATTAATGTTAATGACATCTTTGGTCATGAAACAGAATAAACAATCATATTCCTGACACTAGTTTGAACTTTCTTCCTAGTAAATTACCTAATGAGTTAACGTTGAAATTAATAATTTGAATGACTAAAACACAATGCTTAATTTTACTAAAATGACTATAACATGATTACTTAATTTTACTAAATTTTACAGTGTCTAGTGGCAGAATACTGTTCAAAGGCAAAAGGAAATTCACTGAAGAATAAAAATAAATTTATACTCATGAATAATAGAGTCTCTTAGATTTTTATGTGTGGACTTCTTTATCCCTAAAAGATTTGTTGTACTATGCTAATCCACAAAGCATGCACTGTTACTTTCATTATGAGACAGCAAATAACAATGAAAATTTAATAGCTTTGGTTTTAATGCTTATGATGGTTTTGTCTTAAATATTGACTATTGCTAACTTGCAATCTTTTAAAAACAATTTAAATTAAAGCATGAACTAAGTCCCTTTAGAAGAGATTATGAAAAAGAGAAATTAAAAAATTAAAAGCTCTTTCCAGCACTTGGGAGGCAAAGGCAGGTGGATCTCTGTGAGTGCGAGGCCAGCCTGGTCTACATAGCAAGTTCCAGGTCAGCTGGGGCTACAAGGAGACCCTGTCTCAAAAAGACACCCACCCCCAAAAAATAATTAAAAGCTTTAATTAAATCAGGTATGGTGATATACACCTTTAATCCTAGCACTTAGGAGATAGAGGTAAGCAAATCTCTGTGAGATTGAGGCCAGCCTGCCTGGTCTATGTAGTGAGCTCCAGGCCAGCTGACCTACAGAGAAACCTTGTCTCAAAAAGACCAAGAAAAAAAAAATCTAATTAGTTGTTTGTTTTTACATTTTCTTCTGGTTCACAGTAACCTCTGTTATGAGACAGGGTCTTGCTATGTAGCCCAGGCTATCTTCAAACTTGCAATGATCTTGCTGCTTCAACCTTCTAAATGCTGGGATTACTGAATTTTGTTATTATTCCCAACAAAAATAAGTTGTTATAAAATTTGCTCTATTTTTCTAAAATGTTATTTTATTTTTCACCTTTTAAAACTACTTACAGCACAAATGAACCATACTACTGGAATTATCAATCACATAACTGTTTATGATTCAACAGCAAGACATAGTCAAGACACGACCTGTGACACAATGGCCCACACATACAAAATCCTTGGAAATATAAGGTGTGTAATAATGCATGCTCCTAAAGACAGATGCAGCCCTGAGTCTGCCAGAAGGCTTTCCCAGGAACCAGATCACAGTATGTGCTTTTTTTTTTTTTAACTACTTACTGATACTTATCCTTCTCTGATTACAATTTCTCAGTATCACTTTGTTACTTTCAATGATAATCAAAAACCCTTCCAATGTAGAAAGAAAAGGTCTTAACTTTATTCCTTATAGACAGGCAAATTTTTCTACGTGTATGTGTGTGTGTGTGTGTGTGTGTGTGTGTGTGTGTGTGTGTGTAAAAACAACCTTGGGCTGAAAAGAAGGCTCAGTGATTAAGAGCCCTGGCTGCTCTTGCAGAGGACCCGGATTCAAATACCAGCACCCACATGGTGTCTAACAACTGTCCAATGACACCCTCTTCTGACCTCTGTGGGGATTGCATGACACGGGTACCCTTACATACATGCAGGTAATATACTCATACACATAAAATGAAAAATATCTATATTAAATATATAAATATATATATTTAAATTTCACCCTGATTGTTGCCAATCAGTGAATTTTCAAAAATATTATAAACTATCAGAGGTAGTTTTAGAATTTTAACAGCAGAACAGACTACAGTGATTTAAAAAAAAGAATGTAGCTCATTCTGTACTCTGATGACTGAGCACTTGGCTCAGTCCGAATACAGAAGCAAATAATCACAAATAAGCCAAGGGGGGTAAATCATGCACATATTCTGGGGCTGGAGAGGTGGCTCAGTGGGTTAAGAGCTCTGGCTGCTCTAGCAGAGGACCTGGGTTCGAATTCCAGCACTCACATGGTGGCTAACAACTCCAGTTCCAAAGAATCTGATGCTCTCTTCTGTCCTCCACAGGCATTGCATGACATGGGTGCACTTAAACATACATGAGATATAACACTCATACACATAAAAATAAATTAAAAATTTGTAAAAAATTCTTATTTTTATTTTATATGTATGTGTGTATTGCCTGCATGTAGGTAAGTGTACCCGTGTCATGCAAAGCCCACAGAGGACAAAAGAGGCTGTCAGATCCCCTGGAACTGGAATTATGGACCGTTGTTAGCTGCCATGTGGGTGCTGGGATTCGAACCCGGGTATTCTGAAAGAACGGCTAGTGTTCTTAACTGCTGAGCCATCTCTCCAGCTCCAAATTAAAATTTTTAATTGTGTATATTCTGTTAAATGCTTTGGGAAATTAAAAAGTCTTTTCCAGAATTCTTTTAACAAACATTTATTAAGTGAGTGCTTGCTATCTCCAATTGCTGACCTAATACAGCATAAGATTCCAGTGGAGATGATTTTGTAAGTGGTATATTTTCAGATAGTTGCTAAAGTAAAAGTATAGTTATTTCAGCAATAGATTAACCATAGGTAAGGGTGGACAGGTAAAATTAAATGGAGGGGTAAAGGAAAGCCTTTTCTGAATTCTTTTTTAGTGTATATTTTTAATTGAAGTTTTGTGCATTTCATACAAAACACCTTAATCGTCTTTACACCTCCTCACACAGTCATACCCTCCCACAGCACCCCTCCCCCATCAGATTTCATGCATTCTGTCATATATGTTAAGGCCCCCTACCCAGGGCTCAGGGACCACTGTGGAAGAGGGGGTGGAAAGATTGTAAGAGCCAGGGTTAGCAGGTGCATGACCATATGGAAAGAGTCTTACAGGCCCCTGGAACCTTGTTCATATGAAACTACAGCAATGGTGTCAGCATGCACAAGATCCATGAAAACTCAATCTGACAAAATCTCAGCATATAAGTTGGGAAATGGACAGTAGACCCCAACCTTAGAGGAGGAATTATATGCAACTAATTACTGTGGGGTGAGAGAGTTGATCTTCTTTAAAGGAGAGACTCTAGATAGGCTGACTAGTCCCCAGTGTTTGAACTTATACTAAAGGACATCTGGGTACACTAACTGAATTCTTTAAAAAATATTTTGATTTATTTTTATTTTATGCATATGAGTGTTTTGTGTGCGTGTGTAAGTACACCCGTGTGGTAACATGCCTGTGGAGACCAGAAAAAGCATCGGATTCCCTGGAACTGGAGTTAAGGATGGTTGTTAGCTGCCATGTGGGTGCTGGGAGCCAAACCTGGATCTTCTGCAAGAGCAGTCAGTGCTCTTAACCATTGACCCATCTGTTCAGCCCCAACCATTTCTGAATTCTTAATGATCTATGAATATTCAGTCAGTTGGCCATCCATTATCTTTGTATCAGACACTATTTTAAACAGCTAAGATATTTCAGTGAACAAATAGACACTAAGAGTGCCTGCCCTGGGTGTGGTGGCCATGCCGGTAATCTCAGAACCTGGGAGGTGGAGGCAGGTGGATCTCTGTGAGTTTGAGGTTAGCCTAGTATACATAATGAGACCTTGTCTCAAAAAAGGAGAAAAAAAAGTATACAGCATGTTTAGAATGTAGTGAATAGTGAAAACAGAATGCAGTGTGCACAGTGACATTGCAGGAACAATTTTAAATTGTTAATACAAGCTCCTGCATCAAAAATGTTTGAAGAAAAACACAAAGGAAAGTATGTATCTGAAATTCAGATAGGGGAGCAGCCCTACAGGATTCAAAGTGGGGGCCAGACAGCTGTGTTTGAGGATGATAAGGAAGTCAGAAGGGCTGAAGTGGAGTGAGCCAGGGAAGAGAGCAAAAATGAGCTCAAAGCTGCAGGCACAGGGTAGACCTTTGGCTTTTATGCTAAGTATGACCAAGGTGGCTGCAGGTTTTTAACAGAGAAATATTGTGGACCAGTCTGATGTACTAAAACTATGGTGGATGGGGCTGGAGAGATGTCTCAGGGGTTAAGAGTACTTGGTCTTCCTGAGGACCCAAGTCAGCTACTAGCACCATTAGATGGCTCACAACTGCCTGTAACTCTAGCTCCAGGGGATCTAATGCCCTCTTCTCACATCCTTGGGCACCCACACACATGCGACTCACACATAAGGCACATACAAATACACAAAACAAAGACTATAGTGAAAAGATACTTTAGGGAAAGGGTGGGAATAGAGAGTTCAGTTGGAGAGTATTTCAGCAATTCAGGGGAAGAGATAATGGTGATTCAAAGTGGTAGCAAAGGCCACAGTGGAAAAGGTTGGTTTTCATCATCAAGGTAGATTTGATATGAGTGTGAAGGAGAGTTCAAAGTGATGACAAATGTTTGGGGACCTAGCAATCTAATGGATGGAGACCCATCAAAAAGGCAAAAATTAGAAGTTCTGTGTTGGACATGGATAACTTGAGATCATCTGAAAGATTCAAGTAGAGTTAGGAGGAATGCTCAGAGTTGGAACGTTTGGGAAGAAGGCCTGGGTGCCTGAATTAAAGACATAGGTGGTGGGTGCCAGGCATACCGGTGACATTTAAATGTATGGATATGGATGAGATCTCCAAGTAAACAGGCATGCTTGTGGGCCCTCCAGCTAGCATGGATGCTTAGAAGGCCGAACAGCCTGCTTAAACTGTATTCCCAGGAAGTCAAGTAAAGAAAATGTTATGGAAAGGAAGTGACTAAGTGTCAAAATCTTCTAATAGACTAAGAAGATGAAGACCAGGAACTGCCAAGAGGACATTATGATCCAAACGTTACCTGTTGACTTGGATAAGAACTAATTCAGTGGCCCACGAGATAGTTCAGCAGGTAACGGTGCCTGACAACCTGGGTTCAAATCCCCAGATCCACAGTGGAAGGAGCACCGACCACCGAAAGTTGTCCTCTGACCTCCACATATAGGCATGGCATGTGTGCACCCACATACATGCACACACAAATTAATTAATTGATTAAAGTATGTATATATGCAAAAAAGAACCCATTCAGCCATGCGGTTAGGGTTAAAGCCATAGTGGAGAGGGAAGAATAAAAGGAGAGGCTTGGAGTAGTGGGTGTGTATAGTCCAAGGAATTTTGCAGCATACGAGAGGGATGAAGAGGAGTGGAATGGTACAATTTTATTTTTCCTTTTCAGGAGGCGAAATAACAGCTTGTTTCCATGTAGATGGGAATTACAATATGATGATACATGAAAATGAAGAGGGAATTGCTGGTGCGACTTAGCAGTTGCTGCTTAGGTGGGTGGCAGGGGAGCTTGTGTACAACTGGAGGACATGGTCTTAGAGATGATGGTTCGATTCCACACAAGGCAAGAAGGCGGAGTGCACAAGTGTAAGCACTGGCCGGCCGCGCAGTGAGAGCATCACCTCACTGTTTCACTTTCTCACTGGAATAGGAAGGTGAGGGTACAGAGGTGAAGAAGGCAAGTCAGGCTTGAGAAGGGAGAGATGGTACAATACACTCACCTATGCATGTGGTAGATAAGTGAGGTGAGGGGCTGTGCTGGGCTTGTCAGATAATCCTAAAAGCTGTGAAAGTCCAGGTTGTTTATTTCTAGTAAGTCAGCTCTGCTGCCCCACATACAAGGAACATCCATAACACAGGCAATAGAGTTAAAAGTGTAAGCCCTCGGATGGGCATGGTGGTGCAGGCCTTTAATCCCAGCACTCAGGAGGCCGAGGCAGGCCTCTGAGTTCAAGGCCAGCCTAGTCTACATAGCAAGTTCCAGGCCAGCTGAGGCTACAGGGAGACTGTTTCAAAAAGATGAAAAAAAGAAATGTGTAACTCTCTGAGAGTTCAAGGCCAGCCTAGTCTACATAGCAAGTTCCAGGCCAGCTGAGGCTACAGGGAGACTGTTTCAAAAAGATGAAAAAAAGAAATGTGTAACTCTCTGAGAGTTCAAGGCCAGCCTAGTCTACATAGCAAGTTCCAGGCCAGCTGAGGCTACAGGGAGACTGTTTCAAAAAGATGAAAAAAAGAAATGTGTAACTCTCTGAGAGTTCAAGGCCAGCCTAGTCTGTATTTGGAGACATTTTTACCCCCTTTACTGAAAGGATCTCAGAAATAGGTTATTAACCCTTTTCAGATTATTTAAATTCCTATTTTGGTCCTAGCATCCAAGTATTCCCACAGCAGTAGATGTGCATTAGGAACTTCTAGGGAAATAATTAAGGAGCCCATTTCTTTCTGTTAGAGGCATCAAATACCCAGCAACTACTCTATGCACGACTCTGTTAAGGAATGGCTAAGTCTGACCAGGATTAACCTTTATTTTCACATCTGTAAGTGCAAGTGTATATATATTTATTAACTTTAATTAGAATTAAGCAAAGGGGTAATTTGTGTTTATGTGTTTGTGTGTGTGTGTGTGTGTGTGTGTGTGTGTGTGTGTGTGTTACTATGGATTGAACCTAGGCTCTCACAAATGCTAGACAGGGTCTCCACCACTGAGCTATAACTCCAGTCCCCTTTTTACTTTTTGAGACAGGGTCTCACTAAGTTGCCCAGGTTGGGCTTGAATTCACTCTGTAGCACCCAAAGGCAGTGAACTTGTAATCTTCCTGCCTCAGCCTTCTGAGAAGCTGGGATTACAGGCCTGCTTCATGAGTCCTAGTCAAGAGCTAAATGTTTTTTAAAATTTTGAAATCTTATCACTCTAAAATAACTAAACTTTCAGAATATAGAATCATAATTGTATATAAAAATATGTACAGTACTTCCATTTTCTTTAAACAGATGATTAAAAATTAGATAAATCTCCAAAAGTTCCTTGGAGTAAATAGTAACAATTCCTGAAATATTATACTAACCTTAAAGAGCTTATTTGAAAGCAAAAATAAAGCTAACATCTATGAATAGAGAAATGGAGGAAGCTTCAAGCTGCAGAATTATTTTAATATTTATATGATGACAGGTACGCATAGAAATGTAGCACAATGCTTTCCTTCTTCTTATCAAAGTGCTCGCTTTGGATCCACAGTCTTCCACTAAGGTGTCCACGGTATTGCCGCTAGTCGCTCTAGGCTCTGTGCTTATGCTGCAGCAACCATAGGTTAAACCCTAATCTCCAAGGTGATGGTATTTGGAGGTGGGACCCTAGGAGGCAATCAGGTCCTGAGGATGGAGGCTTCTCCTGTGGCCCCCATGTGAAGTTATGGTAGGAAGATGGCCGTCTATGAATCAAGAAGGGGATGCTTACCAGATATCAAGCCGCTATCTGCCATTCTGATCTTAGACTTGTCAAGAACCTTGTGAATTTTCTATTGTTTATAAGCCATGGAGTCCCATGGTATTCTGTCAGGGAAGTCCTAGCAATCACCAGGGAAAACATTGTATCCAAAGACAAACCTAAAGAAGAGAGACTCACAATGTGAGTCCAGTGAACTTCACTGTCATTTAGTGTTAACAAAATACTCTCCCTCCATAAGAGCACACTTCCTTCTCCAGAGGAAGAAGCTGTCTCTCAGAAAGCAAGGATTTCAGAAGACAAAGCAACTCCTCCAAACTAACATTGGGAGAAAGTGCTCACTTTGTTTACCCTGCCTTGAAGAGACCTGAAGCAATTCCCAGGTAACTCATCATCTTCACAAGAAAAAACTCTGCTTTTAATTATTATTATGTCTCACAATATAACCCTGACTAGCCTAGAACTTACAGAGATCTGCCTGCCACTGCTTCCTGAGTGCTGGGATTAAAGCCATGCACCACCACACCCAGCCTTAATTATTAATTTTTACTTTAGGCTTTTATGAAACAAAACCATACCTTAGTTTTTCTTTGCCTTTGTTAAATAACCATGACAGTTACTATTTCTAGTGAGAAACAGCTCTTTCCTTTACATTTTTACTTTTATAATTTTTTTCCTTTTTAAAAATATTTTTATTTTATGTGTACAAGTATTTTTCTGCATATATATATGTGTATGCATACATGTGTATGCAGTACCCACAGAGGTTAGAAGATGTTGGAGTCCCTAAAACTGGAATTAATGGATGGTTATTAGATGCCATGTCCATACTAGGAACCAAACCCAGGTCCTCTGCAAGAGTAGCCAGTGCTCTTAGCTGCAGAGCCATCTCTCCAGCCCCTCTTTCCTTTTTTGAGAAACGATCTCACTATGTAGCAGACTGGCCTTGAATTCATGACTGTCCTGTCTCAGCTTCCTGAGGCTGGGAGTCTAGGCAAGTACCACCAATCCTGGCCTCAATTACATTATTATTTTTCTTTCAAACTTTTTAAAAAATTTTATTATTTTTTTATTTTATGTGTGTCCGTGTATTGCCTGCATGTAGGTAAGTGCACCCGTGACGTGCAATGCCTGCGGAGATCAGAAGAGGCTCTTGGATTCCATGGGACTGGAGTTATGGACAGTTGTTAGCTGCCATGTGGGTGCTGGGATTTGAACCCGGGTCTTCTGCAAGAACAACCAGTGTTCTTAACCGCTGAGCCATCTCTCCAGTCCCATCAATTACATTATTTTTATACCAAAGTTATTCATAACCAAAATTATTTCTTTATTAAAAATTCCCATATGCTTTTTTTCCATAAAAGGCAAATATGCAGTCAATAAAAAATCTGCTCTTTCTTTTCATACTCATGTATTCAGTGTCAGTTTTGTTTCTGTTTTTAAACTTAGTATTGCCCAATTGAAGGGACAGGGCAGTACAGGACACAGCTTGCTCCCACATGACCTTGGAAATGCCAGTAGCAGAAATCAAGCTGACAGCAGACAGAAGGCAGCAGCTAAGTAGTGGAAAGGATTGGATTCTTGTGTGTCTAGATTTAAACACATTTGTTAGCATCTTCTACTGGTTGGCTGTATCTTTTATGCATCTGCTTCTTCCAACTCTTAGATAAACACCTTTATTTCCTTTGCCTATACTCCACCCACTTAGATGTCCTATTTCTTAGCTGCTGTCTCCTAATATTGCTTCTATCTTTTTATCAAGCACACAAAAAAATTAAACAAAAAGTGTAATGATGTGGGGCTGTGTCTTTAGACACCAGCAATGCATTCTCTGAAGGTCCTCAGTCTAGAGTTTGGCCCAGCAAACACCCTGAAGCATTGTGTACATTTACCTTCCACATCCTGGTTCCATTCAGTATTTGTTTCTATCACAAGGAGGGGAGTGGAAGGATTAAGTGGAATCAATAGCAGGTCTCTTTTAAACTACTTCCTGGCATTTAAACTGTTATAAAATGTCTATTCTGCCCTTATTTAGAAAATTACACACCATAGAGAATTTCCAAAGAAGCATTCTAAACAAATGCAAGGAAAGGCCATACAAAGTACATGCTGACAGCCACGGGCAGACACTTCCTATTTTGTGGCAATTAGCAATCTTCACTTTCTCCTCTGCTCTGACAGCTGCAGTCTTAGCTAAGACAAACTCTGGAGATCAGAAGGTATGTAGGTTTGGGGGAGTAATTCGTTTTCCTATTTATTTCACTTTGAATGTTTAGTTCTTCTTAAAGTGAAAAAAACCAAACAAAACATTTTTTGCAGAGACAGACTTGGCCCAGAGAATTGTGGGTGGCAGGTTCCAAATGGGAGATTTGTTTTTTAGTTGCTCACTCTCTAGAAATGCAAACATTTTTCTAGCTAGCCTGACTTTGGTGTTGTGAGACTTTCTAAAATAAAGCTTTGTGATGCTCTGCTTGAGAGGGCGAAATAAGAGCCAAAGGTGTGGGTCCAAGACGGGAAGCAGAAATCTGTCGAGCAGGTGAAGAGGGTTTTAGAAATGCAAGACAGCATAACTGACAAGTTGACATCCAAACACCTCTAAGTGAGCTCTGGTAAAAACTCGTGACGGCTTCAGAGGTCAGAGATATCCAAAATAACTCCTCGAGACACCTTCATTCAAGCTAGGAAATATTTTCCAAGACTTCATTATGGTCTTTAGTAAGTCAAAGTGTCTGAACAAAGAATTAGCAGCTGGGCATGATGGCATACTCCTGTAGTCCCAGCATTCAAGACCATCCTTGGCTTGACTGAGCTCCAAAAACAAAACCAAACCAGTCAAAGTGATCACCCCAAAGTGATTTGGTAATCCTCTAGTAAATATGAACTTCAACTTACTTGGGCCAGATCTGTGGTAGCATAAATATACAATTTAGCTTAAAACACAATTTTTTCAAATATATTTAGATTATAAAAATTAAGAATTCTTGAATATTCACTCAGAAACCATGAGGTATGATTAACTTATTTCAACTACTCCTCATCAAAAACAAAACAAAACAAACAAACCATGGGCTACAGCCTTCCTTCCATTACTGCAAAGCAGAGACAAAAGTTCAGGAGTACCATGTGTTTATGGCCATGTATGTGAGGATCCAGGAGAACGGCATGCTCATGGCCTAAGGCTTTGTGCTGGATAGCTTTAGTGTCAGCTTGACACACCTGGGTTGAGGGAGCCTCAATTAAGGAATTTCTTTCGTTGGACTGGCTTGTGGCCATGTCTGTGGGGCATCTTCTTGATTGTTGTGTGATGTGGGAGGGCCCAGCCCACTGTGGGTGGTGCCACCCCTGGGAAGGTGGGCCTGTGTTGCATAAGAAAGCAGGCTGAGCAGGGGCCAGGGGAGCAAGCCAGTAAGCAGCATTCCTCCATGGCCTGTGTTCCAGCTCCTGCCTCCAGGTTCCTGCCCTGAGTTCCTACCTTGGGCTCCCTGATGAACTACGACCTGGGAGATGTAAGCTGAATAAACCCTTTCCTCCCCAAGTTGGTAGTGGTCAGAGTGTTTTGTCACAGCAATGGAGAAACAAACTAGGGCAGGCTTCTTAGCTGTTTTTTTTTTTTACTTTTATAAAAATACATTCTCAGAGCTGGAAAGAAAGCTTAGCAGTTAAGAGCCCTGGTTGTTTTTGCAGAAAACTTGGGTTCGAATCCCAGCACCCATGTGGCAGCTAACAGCTGTTCATAACTCCAGTTCCAGGGGATCTGACGCCCTCTTCTGACCTCCATGGGCATTGCATGACATGGGTGCATGACATGCAGGCAATACACACATACACATAAAATAAAAATAAAATATTTAAAAACAAAACAAAAACCAAACATTCTCTTACAGCCACTGTACCACCATCATCAAGAGAGACCACAGTCTCTTTTGTAATACTTTAATTTTCATTATTTCCTACTTTTCTATAATTTGAAAAATTTACTGAATTTTTGTGCATTTCATACATCTTCATCATATTGAGAACTCCTCCCCTATCTGCATTCTCTCTATAGCCCCCCACCAGATTTAACGTATTCTGTCATATATGTTAAGGCCTATGGAGTCAAGTTTGTGTCCCCAGTTGTCTCTAAGAGTGAGTTCATCCCCTGGAGCCTGTTCAGCCTATCTAGTGTCACTCCCTTAAAGAAGACCGACTGTCCCTTGCCCAGCAGGGACCAGCTGCCAACAGTTCCTTGGCTAAGGCTGGGGCCTCTGACCTACCCCCACCTCTATGCTGGGTTTTTCTCTACTTTGAGTTTTGCATGCATGCTGTCACCATTGATGTAAGTTTATATGAACAAGTTATTCTATAATTTTTAAAGTCCAATTATGTGCCATAATATCTCATGAAATATGAAGTTTGCTTATTTCATAGTCTCTCATAAAGTTCCACTCACTCTTCTTTTAAAATAACTCTTAATTTTAATTTATTGCCCTTTGGTTTCTAGCTTTTACACTTTTATTTTTCCCAGTTAATTAAAAATGTAAAAGAATCTAAGAAAATGATTTGTATGTGTGAGACGGTGTATGCTATATGTGTGTGGGTGCCCATGGAGGCCAGAAGAAGGGGTTGTGTGCCTTGGAGCTGGAGTTACAGGCAGTTGTGAGCCTCTGGAAGAGCAGCAAGTGCTATTAATCACTGAGTCGTCTCTCTAGCCCCTCACCCCTAGTTAAAAATTTGTATGAAAGACTATCCAGATGAAAGTCTCTTTAAAAATTACCTACAAAGGTAAAATATCTAGAATGTAATGGACAAAAAGAAAGAAAACCATATGGATTCACCATATAGCTAATATTTTAGGGATTATATGCACATTTTTGTAAAAACAAAAAATAGGATTGGATTAGACATACAGCTTTGTAGCTTTAGTCCCTTTAAATAGCCATCGCCTTCCCATGTTATTTTACTGGCTGGACACAGCCACTGAAATCATAGCACAGCTTATTTAGCCAATGGGACAACTCTCCACTTCCCTGTATCAGCAGAAGCTGATAAGAGTTTATGCAGGGATGCAACAAAGGGAGGAGTCCAGAGCCAGAGGAGGAAGAGGAAGGACAGAAAGTCATTCTGAGGGATGGTGTTGACTTGGGTGCCATGGGACTCACTGATGGCTCAGTCCTTCAGACTGCCCTCTGAGGCACCTCACAAACCATGTCTCATGACAGACAGATGTTACTTATCACCATCTATCACCCTTGGTCTGAGGTCTGTCCCTGGGACATCATGTCTATACTTCCCTGAGCATGATGAAGATTCCACACCACTCAACCTTACGGCCAACAGGGAAGGTGTGAGGGCCTCATGCAGGTGGATTGCTAGGAAGATGCTTGGCACAAGAGGAAGGTAAGATCAAAGGATCTGAAGGTATGCCTAAGAGTTGTCCATGCTGTTATTAGACATTTTTGCTATAAAAATATAAAGCATTTTATCCTTTTTAACAAAATCTTAGGCAAAAGTAATCACATCTGAAGAAATTCACTAAGTATTACCAAACTTCACTTCAGAAAAATTTGCCAATTCTCATGCCCACCAGCAGCGGAAAAAGTTATCTGTGTTCACTGCTCATAAGCTTGAGCATCAAAAAGATGGGCTGTATATTTGAAAGTTCTAGCTTCCTTTTCTGCAACTGAAGGAGTTATACTTGGTAGAATCAGTACAGTACCTATAACTTTTCCTCTAAAATTCATCAATTGCTTATTATCTCCTACATGCAAGGCACATCCTCACTAATGGGAACACGGAGCTCAACAATAAAAGATGCTTTGATACGCTGATACTACAACAGGGAGAAACACGCTGAACTGTCAACCCCACGACTCTTTGTATTTGTAGTAAATTCTACAAAGAAGACATTCCATATGATGACCTGACACAGTTAACACACACAGGGATTTGCCTTAATTTGCAAGGTAAAGAGTAGCATTCATTCAATAAGCAGAAAGGAGAAAGTAAAATCCTATGCTTGTAATACTTAAAAAGTAATTTTAAGCCAGGTATGGTGACACATGCCTTTAATCCCAGCACTCAGGAGGCAGGACAGGTGGGTCTCTGTGAGATCCAGGTAGGCGTAATGTGCAAAGTGAGTTCCAGGCTAGGTGGGGCTACAGTGAGACCCTGTCTCAAAACAAAACAAAACAAAATAAAAAATAACTTTAAGGATTCATGATCTTCAAATATTTTAAATAGGCAAGCATATATAAACTTATCTAAGGTGAAGGGTGAATCCTTGAAGAAAGTGTCCTTGGGAAAAATATATTCTAGGGTTGCTTCTACTAATTATAATTTATTGTTGGAAAGCATCAACAGAGCCAAGGGTGTGATATTTTGTATGTCTTTAATATCAGGAACTCATTTTCTTTTGCGAATGAATTAGTTTCTGAAACAACTCAGAGTCCGTCAAGGCCAAGTTAAATGGATAAGGCAGAAGATCAATTTGGAAGATAAACTTTTTAAATTAAAAACATTGCTTGAGGGTCTGGAGAGATGGCTCAGCAGTTAAGAACCTGTACTGGTTTTGCAGAGGACCCAAGATCTTTTCCAAACACCCACATCAGGTGGCTCACAATTGCCTATAACTCCAGCTCCAGCTCCAGGGGATCCAATACCTTCTCCTTCTCCTGGCTTCCACCACAGGCACCTTCTCTCTCTCTCTCTCCTCTCTCTCTCTCCCTCTCCCTCTCCCTCTCCCTCTCTCTCAAACAAAATTTTAAAAAGCACTGTTTAGCTCTAAAGGCCTTGAGTACCTTTCCTGTGCACTGTATGTACTGCCTCAGAGGACAGCCCTGGCAGTTTCTCAACATTTTTTGAAAGAATGTCAGTCCATGAGGCTGGAGAGATGGCTCAGCAGTTAAGAACACTGGCTGTTCTTGCAGAAGACCCAGGTTTGATTTCTAGCACCCACATGGCAGCTAACAACTGTCTGTTTCAGGAGATCTGACACCCTCTTCAGTCCTCCATGGGTACTGTATGATATGGGTGCACTTACCTACATGCAGGCAACACACTCATACACATAAAATAAAAAATAAATAAAGTTAAAAAAAAGAATGTCAGTCCTTACTAGGGGTCCCAGTAGTGTTCTGATTTTTTATGGTTCCTATAAATCATCTTTCTGGAATTCTTGCTAAGATTCTCAAGCATGTCTCCTCTGATTTCTCAGCACAGACTTGTTAAGAGATAGGATTATAAAATCCTTTTGTGTTTACTTTTCACAGAAAAAATAATCAGGAATGGGGTTTCAGGAGCTAGACAGACAGACAAATAGGTAGATGATAGATAGAAAAATAGTAACAGACACATTATCACAAACATACATGTAAATATCGCAGAAAACCAGTAGTGTTGCTCTCATGCTGTGTATGTCCTGCCTTCATTACTCCATGTCACGTAAAACAGAATGCTGTTTTCAGGCCAGACCTTGCTCTGGGCGGCCTCATTTACCAGCAGCATTCAGCTCTATTTTGAGTCAAAATGCAGAAGCAGCAGGGTGACTGCTTATTGTGCATGCAGACACCACCATCTACCCAGCACCCCTCACAGGGCATAGGCAAATAAATACATCTCTCTAAACACAAAAGGGTACCACCTTGTAAACTTTTCAAAATAGACTGCGACCCTACGAGCACATGAGTTAAAAACATATCAGAGGAACCAGACTTGAGAACTTACAAATACACCAGACCAAGGAAAAGTACAACAGCCTCACCTGAACCCCATAAAGAGGAGGACATGTCACTCTACAATGCAATAAACTCCACTGACGTTTCATCTGACCACCTACTATGTACCAAATGGATGAAAAAGCAGAAAACTCCCAACCAGTCCAGGGGCCGGGTTGGCTTGCTCCCTGTCACTAACACGCCTAGTTGTCATTCACCTGTCCCCCATTGGTTCTTCTGGGACCAACGCTGTCCGTGGCCTCCGCGGTCCTGCCAGGTCTTGCACCTTGTTTCTGCAGCTTCATTCAATCCTAAGGCTCAGAGACTCTCACTTGCCTCTGCAGCAACATCTCTAGTCCTCCAACATGATTAGTTAGCTAACCCACCACAGACTCTTTGCACGTCTGTCAACCTTCTGACTGTATCCAGCGGGGCTCTTCGAACTCTTTGAACTTTGTTGAGGCCTCTTTAAGCCCTCTGTGTTCATCCTGTACCATACACACATGTGCGTATGTATAACATATATAGGTACCTAGAGATAGATAAATATAATTACTGCTCAATGTGTAATGTATGATTTGAGGGTTGATATTAGTGGTTAAGGTCAGAATAAAAGAGCCTGTTCCTGCCAACAGCTAGCTATCAAGGGAAATCAGGACTTCTTGTGAAATTACAGCTAATGGAACCCATGTAGTTTGTGAATTTATTAGTAAATTCTGACAATGTGGAAAGATAGGAACATGTACATCTATGTTTCTGACAGTGTGCTCATGAAAAAATAGATATCACAACAAATCAATTTTCTTCTCTAAAAAAGTACTGAATCCTACCCATGAGCCTGAGCTCCTAAGTAACCACAGCCTTCCAGAATTTTCCCTCACAAGGTATGATAGAAGAGCTTGGGGGACAGTGACAGACACTTGGTAGAGAATTCATTTTGCACATCTTGCTTCATTGTTTTTAAATGCAGGTATCATGCTGGGCTTCCTACAACTGTTTAAGCTGATAACCTGTCTTAGTTTGTTCTTCATTGCTGTGACAAAACACTCTGACCAGTACCAACTTGGGGAGGAAAGGGTTTATTCAGCTTA
>NW_008360051.1:836923-853822 GCF_000622305.1 Nannospalax galili | reverse complement strand
CTGGCAGCTCCACTGCTCTGACTCTGCTGTCCACAGCACACACAGCTCGTCTTGCAAACCCAGGCCAGCTCCATTCCACACCTGCCGCTGTCCGCTGTCCTTGGTGGTCGTCCCATGGTCCCGGCATCTCCAAAACGCTGGGGTCACCACTGAAACTGAGGCTACACCTTCACCAATGGCCTCTTCTTGCCTCTTGGGGTGCAAAGCCTCAGATTCTCTCCATGACCCCTTCAATCCTGGGGTCTTAACTGCAATTGAAGCTGCACTTTCACCTATGGCCTTTCCTGGCCTCTCAGAGTGCCAAGCCTCAGCTGCTCTCTGTGACCCCTTCACGCTTTCAATACCAGAACCATGCAGGAGACTCTTACACATTACCAAGTCCTGCTTCCAGCTTGAAATAGAGGTGCGGGTCCCCTCTGTGTGCTGACCCTGAGGAAATACCTCCCAGAAGACTCCACCACAGTGATGCTGGTCTCTTGTTACTTACAGCTGATTTTTCAGCCCCAGCTAACCAGCATCAATTGTCCCAGTAAAGCAAAGGTTTTGCTTCAGGTTCTGGTCTCTTCTTACTCATAGCTGATTCTTCAGCCCCAGCCGACCAGAACCCACAGATTGTCAATCCAAAATCACACACGAACAGCCCTGATAGATTCCCTTTGAAGCTTCACAAGCCATGCCTCCATTGTGCACAATTCTTTCAACATAACTGTTCCAAGCTCCACAGCAACAAAGAGAGAATGCAATGGCTTTTCCAGCCCAAAGTTCCAAACACTTCCACAGTCCTCCCAAAAACACCAAGGTCAGGTCTGTCACAGCAATATCCCACTCTCTGGTACCAATTTCTGTCTTAGCTTGGGGAGGAAAGGGTTTATTTGTCTTACATCTCCCAGGTTGCACGCAGTTCATCGGGGAGCCCAAGGTAGGAACTCAGGGCAGGAACTTGGAGGCAGGAGCTGGAGCACAGGCCATGGAGGAACGCTGCTTACAGGCCTGCTCCCCTGGCCCCTGCTCAGCCTGCTTTCTTATGCAACACAGGCCCACCTGCCCAGGGGGTGGCACCACCCACAGTGGGCTGGGCTCTCCCACATCACTCATCAAGATGCCTCTCAGACATGGCCACAGGCCAGTCCAATAGAGGCAATTCCCCAACTGAGGCGCCCTCAACCCAGGTGTGTCAAGTTGACACTAAAGCTGTCCAGCACATAACCGTAAGTAGTTTGTGGTGGAAAAATCTTTGAAGAGCATGTTTTTTCGAAATGTCTTTGTCTAATGGGTGGGCTCACTATGAATTCCAGAACAGTTAATTTTATCGTTATGATCTGTTTTGCAGGATTGGGGTTGAACACATGGTTCAAAGCTAGTGCTCTGCCACTGAGCTTCGTCCCCAGCCCTGAATAGTTCATAGTCCTGGAGGGTTTTAACTAATAAAATACTGCATTTCTCCTTTCAGTATTAATATATAATTGACACATAGCTGTACATATTTATGGAATCCAGTGAGATGTTTTGATACATGCACACATTGCATAACAGTTTAATCGAGGTAATCGTTATAGTCATCACCTCAAACATTATCATTTCACTGTGGAGAGAAATTCTCTTTTGTAGTTGCTTTGAAACAGACAAAGCCTTATTGTTAACTCTAGTCACCCTACTATGCAACAGAACACAACCTAGTGTGGAGGGAGTTTTTAATCTGGATCTTGACTGCAAACAAGGAAAGGATGAAGGAAATGGCCCCTCACTACAGAATAAAATTTGCATGCAACTGATTCTATTGAAGCATTAGCATATTATATATAAGCAAATAGCAAATGCTTTATTGCAGGCTTTGGATTAATTGCCACAAACTTGTGCCTATGGTTTGGTGGCTCAAAAATTCTGTTCTAATTCAGTATAAAACTCTCTGTCTCACAAAGGCAGATGCCTTTGTGGGTCTGTGAGTGTCCCTATTACTAATCATTTTTTTTTTTTTTACACAAAGAAGGGTGCTTACCGTGAAAAAAAAAATCGGATGTCAATTATTCAGGAACCTGCGACTGTCTTTCTAGCTATGAGGCCCTTCACCACCCTGCCTTTCACTGTTTTTGGCCTGCTATTTGTGTTCCTGTGGTCTGTCTTGAGCTTCAGAGTGGCCAGATTTATGTCCATCCTCTACTCCACAGTGGAAAGAGGGATTTCCCAAGTGGATTGTACATGGGAAAAACTCTGAATAACACCATGCCTGGGCTCCCAGCTAACATCTCTCCCTTATATTCAGAGCTTAAGAACTTTCCATTTAGGTATTACATATTAAACACCAATGGCCACATCAACATGCTACATGTTTTCACTGCATATGTTTCAAATACATATTTTTTGAGACAGGGTTTCACTATGTAGCCCTAGCCGGCCTAGAACTTACTCTGTAGACCACACTAGCCTTGAGCTCACAGAGATCTGTCTGTCTCTGTGTTTTAAATGTCTTTAACAAGCTATGCAGGTTTCATCATTGAAAACAGTTCTTTTAAAAACCATTTTAAAATACTTCATTATTTTCATTTTATTATATGTGTATGGGTGTATTGCTTGCATGCATGTAAGTGCTCCCATATTGTGCAATGCCCATGGAAGTCAAAAGACGGTGTTGGATCCCCTGGAACTAGTTACAGACAGTTGTTAATCGTTGTGAATTCTGAGAACCAAACACCAGTCCTCTGCAAGAGCAGCCAGTGCTCTTAACCACTGGGCCATCTCTTCAGCCCCTGAAAACAGTTCTTAATGGAAATTTAAAATCACAGACCAAGAATTGCAGGTTGCAGTCAAACAGAATCTGGACTGTCCCCAGTGATTCTATGGGAAAGAAGGCTATAGTAGTTGTTTTACTAAGACAGCCTGGGAGAGCACAGTCTTTGCTATGAATTTCATGTGTAAGCCAGCGCACATCATCTGAAACTAATCTGACTCCTCCAGTCTAGTGATAATAAACAGATTTGTTATCTGGAAGCAAGATCAATAAGGTTTCCATTGGGTCAACTCAATAATTATAACCATTCTCTAGGAATGCAGCCTATGGATGAGCATATATTGTAAGAAATACATTTTTGGTATGTGCCCGTTTCCTAAAATATAATTCCTAAAAGCCCTGAAGTCTCCAAAGTGAAGAGTCTTTTTGCATGCTAATGAGATAACCCCTAGTTAGTGGCCAGGGGCTCCTGGTTAGCCTCAGGACCATGGCTGCCAGGGGAACCAACCAATGATTAGGGATCTAGAGCTCTGAGCTCCATCCAGTGACATTCACAGAAGAAGAAACAAATATTAACTTAATTCCCAGAGGCCAGTGGTTAAATCAATCATCCATAAGAAATCATACCCCATAGGAACCCCAAAGAAGTTTCCAGGCTGGTAAAACCATGGAGGTGAGGTTCCCTGAAAGAGCATAGCTCTCCCTTCTCCTCATATCTTGCGGTACACATCTCTCCCATGTGATTCTTACTGAACGGTTTCCTTTTTATAATAAACTAGTCATCTAGTCTGGAGTTCCATGAGCCACTCTGACAAATTATTTAATCTGGGGAGCAAATGTAGGAACACCCAATCCATAGTCAAATCAGACAAATAGTGTAAAACTTGGGGAGTCACTACTTTGGACTGGTGTCTAAAGTGGGGCTGGTTTTGTGACTGAGTCTTTGACCAAGAGGGTCTGCACAAACTCTAGGTAGAAGGTGTCAGAACTGAATTAAATTCTAGGACAGCAAACTGAGATCTGAAGAAAGCTAGATAATTGCTTGTGTCACAGAAAAAATCCACATCCTGTAGCAGTAGCCCTGAGAGCAGGCGAGTGGAGAGGAAGTGGCTTCCCTGCTGTGCCTCACCTTCAGTGGCTGCGCTAATGAAGTCCACGCTGAATCCGATCCTTCAAAAGGCAAGTGAGATGCTTCATTGGGTTTCTTAGCTACCAGTGTATCCACTAAGGCTTTCCACCTTGGATCTGTTACTAAGAGTATGAACAAGGAGGGCAGAACCCCCAGAAAGAGTTGGTAAGTTGGCATCCCTACCTTTGTGTAGCCTAGCAACTCATACTGATTGGTTAATACATCTTACTTCATCTGTCAAGTAGAACCAGGCTTGGTGCCACACTAGAGCCCAATGGTGCCTGAGAGCCACAGTTGTTCTTGGAATCTTGGTTTCCTTGTTCATTAGATAGTAGATTGGCTGGGTGTCCATCCCATCCTAACATATCGCCATGTTCAGATCTGCAGAGTCCTCCTCCCCACATGAGAGCTCCATTCTATCAAAAAGTACAATTATATCTTTTCAAAAGGCCCTTTCCTATGAGTATCTTGAGGCACTGTGTTTCATGATCTTGCCTGTTAGAGCCTGAAGGGCCCTTTGTCCGAGAATCCAAGAGGAAAAACGAAAGCACAGCAATTCTGTGGTCACACACCAACACAGCAGGGAGTCATGGCTGGGCTCCCAGCTGCTTCTCCAGGACTTTCTCTAGTTACACTGACCCTGCTTCTGATAACATGCAAAGCACAACTGAGAACTTGACAGATTACTTTTAACTGCAGATGGTAGTTTTTTGTTTCTTTTTTGAGACAGGGTCTCCCTAGTTGGCCTGGAACTCATGTAGACCAGGCTGGCCTTGAACTCGCAGAGTTCCTTCCTTCCTCTTCCTCACAAGTCCTGGGGTTAAAGGCATGTGCCACCATGCCTGGCTAGATAGTAGCTTTTAATTGCTACTTTATAGCCAGAAAGATATGCATTTTTAAGAAATCAAGAACAACTGTAAAGTTAATCTTGTTCCCTGCCTTGGCTATTTAAAGCCACTTACGTTAATTCTCTGTGTGAGTGACAGGGGAAGGCACACATCTCTGGCATCACTTCCCAAAACACCAGTGCACCAGATGAGTATTGACTGATAGCTCCAGATGCTAATAAGTCCAGAGTCTGTTCCTAGGAAAATGCTTTGCATGCGTCATTAAGGCTATTTTCAGCCCCGCTGTCTTGGATTGAATGTCAACCACCAATGGTGATTCTGAATTTAAATGGGATTTCAGGGAGGGACGGAGAAAGCTAACATTTTCAGACTTTGAGTGGTTGGTAATATTTTTTCTAAAGGCTGGACTAAAGCTATAGACTTTTATAAGACTTTTAAGTCCTTTGAATAATCCAAATACTTCCTTTATACTGATTGATTTGCAGCCAATTAACTAGAAATACTGCTGGCTAAACCATATATTTGTTTTTCTTGTAGATATATCCTATTGCACTATATTGCTATGGTTTGAATAAGTAAGTGGTTGTTTGTAGTGCTTTTGAGAGATGGTAAAATCTCTAAGAGGTGAGATAACATAGGAGGAGGTGAGGTCATCAGGGGCATACCCTTAAAGGAAGGGATTCGCCTTTCCCTTTGCTTCCCAGCTGTCATGAGGCAAGTGCCTTCCTTTGCTTTCACCATGATATATACTGCCCTGATAAGCCATGTGCCACCATACACCATATGCCACCATACACCATATGCCACCATACACCATATACCATATACCACCATACACCATATACCACCATCCACCATATACCATATACCAGCATATACCAGCATATACCATATACTACCTATACCTGCCATGCCCCAGACCCCCAACTAATAAGCCAATAAACCATGGATGGGAACCTGAACTTGTGAGCCAAAATAGCCTTTCTTTTCTTTAGGTTCATTTTCTGATCTTGTTCAAGGTCATGGCACCAGAAAGCTAATGGGCATTAAAAGCACCACAGCTGATTTTTCTATGTATCTTTGATTTATAACCATGGATACCACAGAACAGCCCTGCAAATTCTACTGTAACATCTCACAGAGTCTGGGAGTGACATCTCCATGTGAAGAAATGGAATGTGCTCATACTCACATATTCTCATTCTCTCATATTCTCTCTCTCTCTCTCTCTCTCTCTCTCTCTCTCCCTCTCCCTCTCCCTCCCCCCTCCCTCCCTCTCTCCCTCCCTTTTGCCTCCCTCCCTCTCTCCCTCTTTCCCTTCCTCCCTCCCTCTGTGTTTCTGTTTTGATAAAGAATCTCATGTATCCCAGGCTAGCCTAGCCTCATTAAGGACAATCTTGAACTCTTGATCTTCCTGTTTTCATCTCTCAACTGCGGGGATCACAGGCACTTTCTACATTCTTCACTCAGAATTTAATCTATAACACTGATGCCCAAGTTCTGTTTTATACAAGATTTGGCCACTGGAGTGAAGCTCGTTAAAAATGCAGACAGCAAGTCTCACCACAACCTAATAAACTGAGATGGTTACTGAAAGGTGGATTCAGGTAGCTGCATTCCAATAAAGCAGAGTATTCAGAAGCATTCACATTTTAAGAACTGAAACTTCCTAAAAGCCTACTTATGTTCTCAGGCTTGAACTAAAAATAGTAAACTAAGAAGTTTAATTGGGAAATGTAGTTGTGTTAGCCACAATTTTAATCTAGACCTAATTTTAAGCAAGGACACTAACACTTCAACTCTGCAAAGCCCCACTCTTGGGATTAACATGAGACCAAGGGGTAGCTGATACCAAAGAACCAGGTTAGACAGGGAGGGCAGGGGATGGGTTAAGGGTCAAAGGAATTAAGACTTTCAGATCTGGCTGATCAATTGGGGTTTAAGGAAGATACAAAACAGACTAAACCAGGAAGCCATGGGATGAATGTGGAGGAACCTAACTGTGTAAAGTCGCATGAAATCTACAATGAGACACAGTGAGAATGAGGGTTGTAAAGAAGAGTTGGAGAGAGATGACTGAGCAAAGGAGGTGCCGGGGTGTGACATACTCTTCCTTCAGGTACAGGTGGTCTCTTAAAAGGCTAAACAGACAAATGTGTGGTGCTGTCATGATGCTGGGTGGTTAGTGCACGGCACTTCTACAGGATTTACACATCATGAAACATCTTTAAGACACTTCATAACTATTTACGGGTATTTATTTTTCTTTCTAAAATTTATTTAATAACCATATAATTAGTAGAAGCATTTCATTACAACAGCATTGACATAGTCAATAACAGTTTCCAGAGCAAAGATGCGTCTCTTTCAAAATTGGCTGTAATTTTTAGGTTCACAGTGTTGAATTAAGACAGTTATACATTATTGTACTCTGTATAAACCCTGTAGGACATAAAATTGAATGAGGTTTTAACCTTTAAAAAAGATTTCCATTTCATTTTAGACTATACTGTTTCATATAGAAAAACTCATTTTTAATGCAAATAACACTTAGATGTTTGTACATGCTTCTCTAATCGTTATATATCTGATTATTGCTAGTGACAGTCGGTTACTTTCTGGGGATCCTTGGCACCTGAGCATGGATATAAAGTCATCAGGTAGATTTCAATGGTAATGTTTTTCACCTCTACTAATTAACATGAAGCAAACGTTTATGCTTCTTCCTCAAATATAACTCATTTTTTTCATTTGTTGATTTTTTGTGTTAATTTCATATAGAACATCCCAAACAATCTTATTCATCTTTATACCTGCATCCCAAATGGCATCCTTCCATAGCCTCCCTCCCCACTGGAGCCCATATACTCTGTCATCACTGTTACTGTTCTCTGTGCGTTCCTAGCCATTCCCCAGTGCTAGTCCATCCACTGAGTCTAGTCAGCCTATCTAGGGTCCATTGTTTCAGGAAGATAAGCGCTTCCTATTAATCTGGTCAGAGGGACTATAAAGGACAGTTTTTGCTCGACTAACTTCCAGGGACTATGGAGCATCTTTCAAAATGTCCTGTAACTGGTGAGTCACCTGTCCTCTTGATCAAGGAGGCCATGGAGACCCCACAAGATGGACATGAACCAGTGTCAAGTCTACAAAGAGGAAGGTCAACTCATAGGAAACATTTCCTCCATGCTTCCAAGTGAAGCCAGCCATGATTGAGCAGGACCTTTGACTTATCTTCACATAGATGGAACTGGTAAAAGAAAGGAGCCAGGGGCTCCTCCCAAGCCCATGTGACCCCTGAGGAACAGATCCTCAAACGACCTTAAGAGTAAAAATAAATTGGTATATTTGGGCCAACTATATGGTCTTAAATACCCAAAAGGAAAGTATAACCAAAGATTAAAGTGATCAGTATAATTCTTTAAGAGTCCATGTGTATAGCTAAAGGCTACATAACAAGAAACAATGCCAGATAGGAGACACCTTCCATTGAATTATTGGCCAGGGTGGCCCAAGAGACTCCCAGACAGTAACCCAGCAAAGAACTGGGAAAATGAACAGCAGACCCCAACCTTATCTAAAGAAATGTTGGCAACTGATTGCTGCTAGATGAGGAACAGCTGATCTTCGTATTTACAGGTAGTTAACACTTCTTTTTCTCTTGCCCTTTCCTGTCCTTTCAGATTTTTTGAGACAGTCTCACATGTAGCTCTGGCTGGCCTACAGCTTGCTGTGTGGACCAGGATGGCCTTGAATTTGAAGTGAGCCTCCTACCTTACCGGTACTCCTGAGTACTGAGACTGCAGGCCTGACCCACCATGGGAAGTCATTTCTTCTTTATGTAAATTATAAAACAGAAGTGTTGAAATGCCTTCTGTGTTACAAAGCCAAACATTTCTGGCAGGTACATTAAATATTGTTTCCCCCTGGCAAAAGAAGAGAATCAGATGTAACTCAAAGCAGACGGCTGCATGTGGTAGAGACACTGACCCCTAATTCCAACTCCGCCACCCTGTAATTTCAGCGCCAATTTTAGACTTTGGCCAACTTGTGCACCAGAGGAAGTGGAAAATCCAAAGACTTACCCATGAGTAGTTTAGTAAAGATCACTGGTTGCTGCCTAATGGCTCTTCTCTCAGAGAAAATAATAGTTTAAGACAGAATGGGTCATTAATGTAGCAAGACAAATATTTTAATAAACTTTTGTGAGAAAAAGATAATTGCTCTTACCATGTATAAATCATTCTTTAAGGTCCTCTAGGAACAGTTATTAACAAACTTTTCAATTTTTTTAACACCGTGACATTTGACCATGTGGTGTGGGCAGGACTTAAACCAGCACCTGCCATCACATCACTCTGCTGTTTGGAGGGAGGAGGGAAACAGGTGCTCACAACGGTCCTGCCTTTTGCACGCACCTCCATTCCTTTCGTGTAGAAGGTGACTCCTCTGTCCTTTTTATTCTGCCACCACCACCACCTTCTACACCCAGCATTCAACAAAGACCAGCAGGCATCTGAATGCTGGCCAGAGGGTTGATGTGAAAATCTGTTTAAAGGCTTGAACAGATACAATTTCCAAAGACCTGAAGGATGCATAATTCTGGTGTAGACAGATGATGCAAGTGCAAAGAATAAGAAAGACCCAAGATAAATTCTATAAACTGTATTACTGCATAGTCTTTGCCAAACTGAGAAGTTTATATTTAATAGATGAAAAAATAAATACACATGTGATTCACATATTTGCAGAAACTGCAACATTCTGAAACACAAAAAACAAGTGCAGTTCACTTTTCAAAAAACATCTAGCAACTTAGGGGCTGGAGAGATGGTTCAGCAGTTAAGAGCAATGGCTTCTCTTGCAGAGGACCTGGGTTTGGTTCCTAGCACTCACATGGCAGCTAACAACTGTCCATAACTCCAGTTCCAGGGGATCCAACCCTCTTCTGGCCTCTGCAGGCATTGCATGCATGGATGCACTTACATGCATACAGGCAAAACACACACATAAAACTAAATGAAAATTCAGTAACTAAGAACAGGTATATTACTTTGCCTGTGAAGCACAGTATGGCTGTTTCAGCCTAAGAGAACTGTATCTTATTTTTTAATTAAAATACTTTTTTTTTTTTTTGGTCTTTTTTGAGACAGGGTCTCCCAGTAGCCCCAGCTGTCCTGGAACTCATTATATAGACCAGGCTGGCCTCGAGCTCACAAAGATCCGCCTGCCTCTGCCTCCTGAATGTTGGGATTAGAGGTGTGTGCCACCATGCCCGGCTAAAATACTTTTTATATTTAAAAAATTCTATCTGTAAATATCCTGAAGTTCTTTTCCTCAATAACTGTCTTTTTAATTTGGAATCTTTGGGCTAGCACAGCCATCTGGCTCCCTTAAAAAAAAAATATATATATATATATATAGTTGAGTATTTTTATTTTTAAAATATTTATTATTTGTATTTTATGTGTATGAATGTATTGTTTGCATGTATGTAAGTACACCTGTATTGTGCAATGCCTGAGGAAGTCAGAAGAGGGCATTGGGTCCCCTGGAACTGGAGTTAGGACAGTTGTTAGCTGCAATATGGGTGCTAGGAATCAAACCTGGGTCCTCTGTAAGAACAGGCAGTGCTCTTAACCACTAAGCCATCTCTTCAGCCCCAAGTACTTTATTTTTTAATGTTCATGATTAAGTTACATGTATATTATTCATTGAAAAATAGGTTTATAGCATGACATGGAAAACAGATTCAACATGTTTACCATTGTTGGGTTTTAAACAAAACTAAATGGTATCAGGATTTTCAACCACAAGATCCTGGAATGATCTTTATATAAGTAGGTGTGGATATGATGAAATTGAGCATTGGGGAGGTCAAAACTGAATAGACCATTAACCTTGCTGTTTTGGGGAGCCACATGTTCCTTCCACCAATGGGGATAAGATTTGATAGTGATTGCTGGCCCAAACTCTGTAAGCCCTGCTGTACCTGGGAAACTATCAATGAGCTTCCGCCTCAGGAAAGCCAGCATGTCTCTTTGGGTCTCATCTGGTTAGAAATAAATAGGGAGGTAAGAATTAGTCATCCTATAAATGTCCCATTTAGGGCCATCAGATTTATAGGTTTGGGAGTGTTCTAGGAATTGGCTAGAATTAAGCAAAAGTGACTTGGAATATCTACAATAATTTCTTCTAAAGCTCCTGAAAATCCAGAGTCTGTGAGGTCTTTTGGTTTTTGTTTTTTCACTTAGGAGCTTGCTATGTATCTTAGGCTGGCCTCTAACCCACGATGATCCTCTTGCTTTAGCCTCCTGAGCGCTGGGATTATAGGCATGCTCCACAACACCTGGCTTTGTTTACTCTTTTATTTCTACTCACCAAGTGCCTAGCAAAGCTGTGTCATTACAGATTTAGAAGTTTAGAATCAGAACTTTCTTAACTTACAGTTTGTGAATTCATGGATTCATTTAATTACTTATAAAACAAAGTATAGAAGGGGCTGGAGAGATGCCTCAGCAGTTAAGAGCACTGGCTGCTCTTGCAGAGGACCTGGGTTCAAATCCCAGCACCCACATGGCAGTTAACTGTCTGTAACTCCAGTTTCATGGGAATTCGATGTCCTCTTCTGACCTCCACAGGCACTGTATGACATAGGTACACTTACATACATACAAACAACATACTCATACACATAAAATAATAAAAACATTTTTTAAAAAATCATGGAAGGGGGCACTAACAGTTCTGTAAGAATCACATCATGCAGTAAAAGTATTCAAAGATGAACATACAAGCCAAGCACTGGTGGTACCCAGCTGCCATCCCAACATTTGAGAAGGCAAGACAGGAGAATTTCAAGTTCAAAACCAGCCTGGGCTAAACTGCAACACTGTGTGTCAAAAATTTTTTTAAGTGAATACAGAAAATGCATCCTCTGAAGGAAATCAGAATCTCATAAGGGACACAGTGGTGCAACCACTCACAATATGAAGCATGTAAGAACAGAAATATTACAAAGGAGGGGTTCGTGGAGTATACCAGAGGGCCTTAGAACAGGTACAAAACTGCTCCAAAGTGAGAAGCCATTTGAAATGGATAGAAAGACAAACAGGGCTCCCAGCTTCCAGGCCCCTGCAGTTGGTGAACACCAGGAATGGTCCCCTGTTACTCTTACTGCAGCCCTCTGGCTCTTCCCCCTCTGAAATGCTGTGAGGGCCTCACTTGATGTATATTCAGCTGATGCACAGTCTTTACTACTTTCTGTTGCTCTGCATCTTTTATGCAGTCTGATCTTGGCCAGACTGCACATTTGCCCAACTGAGACTGTGTGGGTGAGAGCCATCTCCTGTTCATCACTGCTCTCGTGCTTGGTATGCACTGGGCATAAATGTTTCTTTTGACTGATTTTTTGTTTTTTGAGACAAGGTCTCCCTGTAGCACCAGCTTGTCTGGAACTTTCTATGTAGACCAGGCTAGCCTTGAGCCTTGATTTGCCTGCTCCTGCCTCCTGAGTACTAGGATTAAAGGTGTGCATCACCACGCTTGGCCACCCAAGTATTTCTTGAACTCAAAGGTAGACTTAAGGTTTTCCAGAATACTGATGATATTTGAGTGCAAAGAATTTAACATTAGTCTCTGAATACTGGTGCTGACCAACATTGCTAAATATTGGAATGCCATCACAAAAGAGGAATGCAGAATGAATTTATCATGAATTGTAAGACTTTCAAACAGATTACTTCATACTCTGCAAAACATAAGGATTCTTTCTATTTCATCTTATTCCATTTAAAGCATCATTTTTTAATAATCTTGTCTTTAAATTTTCTTTAGATGTGCTTCAATCTGGGGGCTAGTTTATTAACATATGTTTCTAAATGTTGTTGGTCAAACTTGTCCCACCAACAGAGGGCTAGAATTTTTAGATGAAGAATTGTGATGTCCCACGAAAATGAGGGCGGTTGGTAACATGCATAATGGATTATTCATTTACTGACTACAAAGGAATCTGATTTTCTTGCCCCTGCCAAAACTCCAGGACATAACCTTTATGGCAGGACTCTCTTACAATTAAAAAATTAACAGCTATGGTCAGAACAATCAACCTCATTAGAAATACTGGTTAGCTAGGAGAAAAATGGGACTCCAGGTTTGGTCCCCATGTGTGATAGTACTTGGAAGGCTAGAAGGTCTCATTTGCTGAGTTGGGATTCTTGGCTTCAAGTACTGTGGAAGAGAATGGAAGATACATAATCCTCAGGGAGCAGAGGCACAACCATATTTGTTTGTCGAGTGTTGTCTCTCACTCTCACGGGGCTTGGATAATTGAAGATGAAGTGCCAAAATGTTTACAGCAAAACATTTATAAAGAAGGTGGACATGTGTGCTTATCTTTGTGAACAAGACGGAAAGGGACATGGGCACTGTGCTTCCTGCAGCATGGCAGGTATCCTGGGAAGGGAGTACCAGGGGTCAATGAGGGTGGTGTGCATCTATGAAGAGAAATCCATGTTTGGGTCTGGAAGGAGGACAGATGGGAGGCAGAAGTCAACCTGAGGCCAGAAGCAGGATGGGCCATGAATCTATTTTCCCTCACCGCCTGTAGCCACTTCCAAGGCTTCAGGCATAATGATATATAAGCCTATAATAATATCTGTCTACATATTTCGATTGGGTCTATATATTTAACCTTGGTGTCTTGGTTCAGTTTGTCTATATCTAGATGCCACCAAGGATACTGTTCTGATGAACCTGCAACTCAAGTTCAGCAGTCACCTGTTGGCAACTAGTCTTTCCTATTTTGTTTAATATCATCCTCGCTGTTTCCCACTGTCCACCAGATCACTGCAGTTGCAAGTTCTGCTTGCTATTTGTTTTGAAACGCATCCCTTCTCCTTTCATCCTGACTGCTCACATGCTGTCCACTCTCTCCAGTTTTATGTCTCTAACAATTCGGAAAGGAACAAGAAAAGTAGCGAAACTCAGATGAGAAGTGGTGACGGCTGGAAACAGTGTTGTATTTTATAGGCAAGACAACAGGAATTACTCATGCTGAGGCCACTAATGGAAGAGGAAACCAGCAATGAATATGGTAAGGGTAAATCAAGCGCTCTAATGAGCACAAATTCATTCTGAGGTCCATGTGAATACAAGGTAAGTATCAGGGCCTCATAGGCAGTTGGGCATAAAATCTGAAACTCAGAATAGCCGGTTAGAGTAAATATACAAGCCATTTCTAAGTGGGAAAGAATCCTAACTTTGAGAGACTAAGTGGAGGTTAAGGAGCCTGTGTCCCTTTATCCTCTCCAATTAAAAAACATCTGGCAAGGAATGACCAGAGATCATGATGTCACTGAAAAGCAGAGAACATTTCCAGTTGGATGGAGCAAACAAGTGTTTTGGATGCTGCTGACAGCTTGAGTGAGATCAGAGACAGTTGATGACTGATTTGACAGCCCAGAGACTGTAGATGACCTCGTTGGGCACCCTCTGTTGGGAGTCCTGGGCTAGAAATTGGACGTGAGCCCAGGAAGACAAGCTGTGTGGACCATCCGAAGTCTGGCTGGGAGGGGGTGGAGATGCTGAGACTGTAGCTGGGGACGCTGGGGTGTAGGGGCCTTTAGGATGGGTAATACTACAGTACACTGTGCTGCTGGGACTCTCCAGAGAGATGCAAAGCCCAGACACTGCAGGAGAGGAACATGACTGGAGTAGGGAAAACTGGAAGATGAGGGCTAGAGAAGCAGAGTATCCTCACAGGACGAGACAGACTTCTATTCTAACCTCAGGAAAGGAGGTGGATGTGCTCACAGAAGAAGGAAGGTTCACAGATTTGGTTGGGGCAAGATGGGAACCTGACCACCTGTGGACTTCTGTTGCCTCAGCAGTGAATCAGGTGAGGTCAATAAATCAAATACATGAAAACATAATAAAGTATTGGTGGCTTACTTTTCTTTTTTGGGTGAAAATGCATTAAAATAAAAGTGAAGTAAGTTTGAAGAGAAGGTAAGAAACTCACCTCTCAAACACAGAGGACAACGTCCTCTCACCACAGGACAAGGAACACTGATTTTATGTGCTTTACCAATAGCTTCTGTTTGCTTCTATCTTGTGGGCAGTGTGAGGGATATTTCAGACACCTTCATAACAAAGTGGAAAAATAGAATCATCAGATCTATCTCCTGAGCTCCAAGAGGACCTTGGTATGTGGAGACAATGATGTCTTCTCAGATAATGGGTGAACTTCCTCCTGGGATGACAAAGGGCAGATTGGGAGCAGGTGACATTTCATGCCTGAAGACTTGGAGACTTAGGCAGAAGTAGAGTGGCCAAAAATGAGAAAGATTTTATCAAAATGCTTAATGGATGTACAGTTTGAAAATACAGACTGCATTTCAACAGACTTGCAGGGGAAGCATGGGCCCTGGATTTAAAGGGAAAGAGAGAGTGCTCTTACACAGGTTTGCAAATCCTCACAGGGGGTCAGTCCAGACTGATATGCCTACCACAGAATCATTCTGGACAAAATTTGAAGCCTCAGCACAGAACCACCCCCAGCACCGTGAGGACAGTGGTCTACAGAACCGCAGAAGTGACACAGCAAGAAGGTCTTTGTGAGGAGAGGGTTTTGAAGACCTCATGATCTACCAAATAGAAAATCCCCTTCAAATGTGTTGCTGGGTGTTGGGAGGTATCCAGGAGAAGTGAGAGAGAAGAGCTGGGGGTGGATAGGGTCAAGATACAATGTACACATGTATGGAATTTGGGGTGGATAGGATCAAGATACACTGTACACATGTATGGAATTGTCAAAGAGTAAATAAAAGATATTCAAAAAATGATTTTATGGGTATTATTTATATATGGAATTTTTGTCTTATGTGAATATTTCTTAAAATTTTACTTAATTAATTTCATATTTAGGCATGCAGGAAATATAAGGAAAAGTTTCCAAAGGATATCATTATAATTATTCATTTGGGTGTGTTCAATCTGTATTAAGTATATATTTGTAGTAAACAGAAGAGATACAATCTCATCTTCATAGAGTTTATACAATTTGTTAGAATTAGGACAGGCAGAAATTTACCAAATGCAAATTGGTAGTGAACCATGAAACTGAATTAGAATAAAATTTTGTCTTTTTTTAGGTTTACATGCTATTCGATTTATGAAATTTGTTTTTGTTTTTAAACTGGGAACTCAATATTTTTATACCAAACTAGTAGTATGTAGGAGGGTCTGCATTCGTCTGTAACAAAGTATCTTAATCGATTTTTATTACTTATTTTCAAATACATCTCAATATTTGCATAGCTTAGCACACTTGTAAATTTTTTTAATTTAATTTTTTTTGGTGCTGGGAATTGAACTTAGGGCCTTGCACGTACTAGCTAAGCACTCTACCAGGGAGTTATCTTCCCAGCCGAACACTTGTGTATTTTTAAAGGGAGTATTTCATAAAGTCATAAGGTAACATAGATGAAAAACCTTCCCTCGGTGTCAGCATGATTCAGAAATAATAACTGACTGGCTCAAAAAATGTACTTTTAAATCAAGACAGATAACTACCTAAAACAATTAGCCACATTAAGAAAAAGTAAATATATTACACTAAGTATAAGTCAATTTAAAAAATATTAGGTTCTCCAAATATTTTCTCTGAATGTTGTATTATTCTAAAACAGTTGCTGTAAAATACCAAGGAGAGCTGGTAACTGTTTAAACTGAATAAATACTACTATCCAGCAGCATTTTAAAATGAGGCATCACAGCTGGGCATGGTGGTGCATGTCTTCAAATCCCAGCACTTGGGAGGCAGAGGCAGGCCTGATCGCTGAGACTGGGGCAAATTCAGGTCAGCTGGGGCTGTATTATTCTAAAACAGTTGCTGTAAAATACCAAGGAGAGCTGGTAACTGTTTAAACTGAATAAATACTACTATCCAGCAGCATTTTAAAATGAGGCATCACAGCTGGGCATGGTGGTGCATGTCTTCAAATCCCAGCACTTGGGAGGCAGAGGCAGGCCTGATCGCTGAGACTGGGGCAAATTCAGGTCAGCTGGGGCTACAGGGAGACCCTGTCTCAAGAGGGCCAAAAAAAAAAAAAAAAAAAAAAACCCATAGGGGAACACTGGGAATTAAAAAAAATGGGGGGGGGACAAATAAAGGAAAAAACAAAGTGTTTTAAATT